>NC_135765.1:5179842-5287342 GCF_052425735.1 Oculina patagonica
TCAAAATCGGCAAACTATCAATTATTATAAACTTGGCAAATTAAATATTCAATCAACCCTGATAACTCGAAACCCCGCTAACTCGAACTGTTTTTTTGTTTCCCTTCAGAGTACGAATTACGGTTCTACTGAATTTAAAATTAAATAATTAAAGTTAAATTTAACAATTTGTTGATTCCAAAAGTAGCCGTGTTTGTTCATCAACCTTCAACACTTTGCTTCCAGTGGTTCTGGCTCATCGTGTTTGGATGACAACCCTCATGACTTCATTCAAGAGCCAAGCATCTTCCACAATAAACTGCCAGGACAAATCATGAATGCTACATTCCAGTGCAGGCTGCAGTATGGCCCCGAATACTATCAGTGTCAACAGAAAAAAGTAAGTCGATTAGGTTAGCGAACACGCGAAGCGAAGTTTCTCTTCTGAAGCGGGGGGAATGGCAAGTAATGATTTTCATTTCGTTCTTTTCGTTAAATTTGTCAGTTAAGGCAAAGATTATCATGATAGGTTTTGTCATCGCCTTCGCCATCTTGGCGTTTAGGAATGAGGGTGTACCGCAAAGGAAATAGCAGTTCCTGTACTGCAATTTTAGCTAGTGCAAATTAAAAAAAAACTAACCACGGATCACACCGGGATCACAATTCCAAAAGAGGCAGCAAGGATTACGCTATTATAACACTGAGAATCTGTGTAGCTTACGTATGGAAAAACCCTTTTCCAGGCATTGTGGCCATAGATCTGTAGACGGGATTCGCGTCGAGTCACCAGAGTAAGCCTCCGCAAACATGATAAGCTGCGCTCTAGTCTTAGGAGGTTCTGAGTTTTTAAACGCTTTGTCTTCCAATCAAAGAGGTCAATATAAAAGCATGAAACTTGCGTGAACATTACCAATGCCAATTAGAAAAAGGCATGTTGAAAATCCGGTTTTGTTGAGACTAAGTAATAGACAAATGAAATGACTTCAGCTGACCTTACTATTAAGATGAAAAAAAACTGATAGATGCCATGTATTAAACGCCTTCACTTCCATTTTTGTTAGTCTGACTGTGGCTCCTTGTACTGTACCAATGATGGTTATAAATGTATCAGCTATGGAGCTCCGCCTATTGATGGCACAAGATGTGGCGATCGGCATGTGAGTATAAAAAGACAGTCCAAACCACGCCTGTCAATTTCGAGTAATCAATATATTCCTTAAATATTTCTAGAAAATTATTTCAACCTTACCGTCTCATAATAGTTCCATTTCGTTGTCTTATGTAAATTGGCAGGCTAGAAAAGTGTGATTCAATTGCTTTGGGTCCCCTTAAAGTAAAAGTGACCCAGCAAAGTGGTTGTTAGCGTTATCAATGCCATCCGACCACTCCCATTTTTTCAGCTGATTATGAGCAGCGTCTGTAAACATTTTTTGACATAATAAGAATCGTGATGGACTTCGATTCAGATTGTAGGGAAAACAACTGCAGAATTAGCAGATTGTAGGGAAAACAACTGCAGAATTAGCATTAAAAAATGACTGAGCCTGCGGTCGGTTTTCGTCCATCAAATTGCGTAGCAACGCAATGTACACTTATTGCGTCCTGCTGAGGTAACAATGCGTGCTTGAGTTAACTTTTAGATTGAAAAAATAAGACTCGGAAACAAAGAAGATTTGCCTCACCTGCAAGCCAGCTCCTTCATGTCCTTTACCCCTAAGAGAGCTTGCTCGCTGGCTACGATTTGCCAAAAATTTCATTTGTTTTCTCGACTATTGTTACAAAATGAATGAAATGAACGTCTAATGTCTTTGAAGTGGTGCATAAAAGGTGAATGTGTGGATGATGGCTCTCCGATGATTGACGGGGGATGGAGTGATTGGCAGGACACACAGTCATGCACGCAAACTTGTGGTGGAGGCGTACAGTGGAAAACAAGAACCTGTACCAACCCTGTGTAAGAATAACCTTAGATGATAATTTATAATACAATATTTTAATCAGTAACACAAACACATTGGAAAACATGGGAGCAAGTTCTCCAACAGTAATCGAATCCGTGACCTTCCGAGCACGGGCGTACGCTCTACCGCTAAGCTGTAGGTTCAGTGCGCGTCATTAAAGAGGCAGTGTCACCGTGATTTAGTGCTTCCTGAAAATCCAATGAAAGGTCGGTATTAGTTGGAATTCCACTCAAAGTGACCTGGCCATGCTGAAACATACTGTACTAGTCGTGAAAATTGTTAAAAAGTGGTGTGGCTATGCATGGGTGGGAGGAAAGTGGCTTAAAACTTGAAAAAGTCGGGTCAGCGTTTTCAAGTTGACAGTGTCACTTTGAGGAAAACCACAAAAAGACCATTTAGTAGGGTTTATTCACATCTTGGAGAATGAATTTATGCTTTTATTTTTATTTTTCAAAGGTTATTTTGTTTATCAGTGAGTTTACCCTCATAGTTCTGTGGAGGGGGGATAGGGGGGCGGGAGCCCGGGAGAAAAGGGGCGGGAAGCGGGAGGAGAGGGGGCGGGAAGCGGGATTTTTAAGGTGGCGGGAACCGGGAGAAAACGAGTGAGATTTCGTAACATTTCATTATATTTCGCAATGGACATGGAACAAACAGGAGAGAACCGCTACGGAAAGGGGCGGGAGGCGGGAGTAAAAGGTACGGGAAGCGGGAGTAAAAGGTACGGGAGGCGAGAGGTTCAGACCCCCCTGTCCCCCCCCCCCCCACAGTTCTAGCATAGTTTACTCAAAACTTAGAAGACTTCTCGTGACACTGCCCCTTTAACAGCTTATCTTTAATTTCGCATTGTGCTTTGCCAAGCACAACATATAACAATTGGATATCTGCAACATTTACCAAAACAAAAGCTACTAAAAAACACTAAAAAATACAGGATCCAAAATCATTATCTTTCGTTTCTTGTGAAAACCCCTTCCACTTAGCTGTGTGAATATATCACCATCGATGTAATTATTCTTTGCAACACCATAAATTCCTGCCCAAGTTTGAAGATCGCATTCTTTTAAATAGCTAACTATTGGCCTCGATTTACATTGACACGTCGAAGTGAAAGTAATATAATGCGATATTAATAGCATAAATGCAAATGTTTGGGTGGTTTTTTAAAAATCTGTTCTTTTTACACCTAACTAGCTCTAAATAATACAACACTTAAATGTCATTGTGTAATCGTCATTCAAATGTTATGACACAGGCCGCAAAATGGTGGAAAGTACTGCGAAGGATCAGAGAAGGGATTGTGGAAAATGTGTAACACCCAGGTAAAGATAGGACATTAGAAAATTATTCTTCGAGTAAGAGTTGGATATGGGATGGTGCAGTGTATGTCGAGTTCTACCCTCCCCACCCCATGTTTATAATTACTGAGCATGTGCACTGAAGATGACTGTTCGCTTGGGTTTAATTCGAACCATACATGGTTCAATCAGCGAATCCACTACAGATGGCTTTTCTCATCTGATGTCCAATAAACGCGACTGGAATAATTTTCTATTTAAATCAAAGTCTCTTCGAGATATCGACGTTTTTGCATGAAGTATGAGTCGAAGGTTTATCCTGTGCATTGTTTTTCGAACTTATCATTACAGTTTCTTTGTAGTTTAGTTTAACAATTTCCTATCTTCGCGGAGGAAATGCAGCCATATAATGTTGTCAAAAATGGCTCGTCCGCGCCGGGTATTTATACACATATTCCTTAACATTACACAAATAAACAGTGCAAATTTCACCGAGATCTGACAATTCTATACTTTAAAATTGCAAGGAACTTTCGAGGCAGTCGATTACGGCAGCGAAATTAGCAAATGAAACAGCAAAATATGCGTTCGACGCTTTGTTTTTGCGACGCCATATTTGAATTGTTATAGGTAGACCGCTGTTCAATGTGTTCAAGGCCGTATCGTTACGATTGCTCCACGAAAAAGCACGAAAAAAAATACGGATATTTCCGACTACTGTCGGAGAAAACATTGCGCATATAATTGCGGCGTAAGCAAATCGTTACACTCAAGCTGCGTTTTGTCTAGGCTCTGGCCGCTCTGCGAGGGTCGGATATCAAGACCCAGGATTAAACAAAAGCCATATATACAGTGAATCCTTTCAAATTATATTTGAAGATGAAATACGAAAGAATTTTGCTGTCTTTGACTGAAATTCCACTCGAACTGCGTAGATACGAGCGCATGTTGTAATTCGTGTTTTAGTTACGCAATCCATTGTTTGTGCGACGCTTTTTATAGATCGCCTTTCAGACACACGTGCGTTAAGATAAGAAAGCTGACATGCCACTTTTAAAATTGTTATATAACGTTGGTAAATGTGACAAGTCACGTTTTTTCCACGAGATCGCAAGTGATCACCCACAGCGGAAAGTAATCCCTTGAGAAATTAAAACAGTCCCTTGAGAAATTAAAAAAGTCCCTTGAGAGTTTACAAATATGTGGTTCCAAATTTTGTCCACATAACCGCTATTCTACGTTTTTAGCTTGTAAACAAGCAAAAACGTCGAAAAAATCACGAAATATAAATAAATCTTGCTAATTTTATTTTTTTTTTTTAAATAAGGCCGGAATAAGACTTTTTCCGACCATGTTTGTTAGTCATGATATAATGGTCCTGTCTAGTTCCTAGGCCTCTATTTTTGTCGCGGTCAACCAGTTTTGGGTCACGTGGAACGAGCGAAAAAGCCGTTCGCCCCGGATACGTCACCTTAACGAGTACCGTATTTACTCGAATAAGCGCCGCCCCCGAATAAGCACCGCCCTCGAATAAGCGCCGCATTTGGGACAAAATAGAGCGGAGCGCGCCCTCGAATAGGCGCCCCAATCCCGATGCGGAGCTAATTCGAGGAATCCCGTTTAACTAAAAACAGCACTACAAAGCGATGTTTTGCAGTTCAAAGTGATTGTTTTACCGCTCGCCCATTATTTTTTCTATCCAACATTCTCACAAAACGTAGTTCTGTAAATTTTGTGAAGGCCGCGAACTTTTCCAGGACAGCTAGCGCCACTTCTCTCTTCAGCAAGAGACGAATACTGACAATCCAAAGACGTTATTTTTAATAACTGTAAAAGATTAGATTCTTTGCGCTGCCCTCGAATAAGCGCCGCACTTGAGGCGCGAAAAATTTAATAAGCGCCGCGCTGCTTATTCGAGTAAATACGGTAGTCACGTCGTACAATACCGCGACGGCCGCGGAAAAAGCCTTACAGGAACTAGGCAAATAATGGTCCATATTCAATGACTGTTAAGTGATATCGACACTTTGTAAATATATTTTGTTATGCTTCTGTTTCTTGGAAGATTTTTTACAAACACTCTTCTGTCTTGCGCAATATAAACATGTTTTGCCTTCTGTTAAGCTACTTGTCTGACAGTCCCACCAAACAACATTCGTGATTCTTTGCTTCCTTTAGCCTTGTCCTGCAGGTTCTAAAGACTATCGACTTCTCCAGTGTCAGGCATTTGATTCAAAGTCCTTAGTGCAGTGGGGATCAGGTAATGACGTATTAGAAAATTAAATGACATTTGACGACATCAAAATACTAAATCTTAACCACTTAGCATGTTATTGATATATGTCAAGGTAATGTTAGTGCAAAATAACATGTTCATAGACCGCTTTGAATTGAAGGTACATGTAGATCCGTCTTTACTTTTCGAACTCGTTGGTTATGGGTGTTTCTCTAATGGCGCTAAACCTAACACTTAACACTTTATTAGTGCACATAGACAGAATTCAAATTCGAAAACCTATTTCTTCGCAATTTGGTCATATTTTTAGAAATTCAGCATACTGCGTACGCCGCCATATTCGCTGCACAACGTAGAGTATTTTAAATTTTCGGACTTTGGTTCTTTTAAACAGCACTTTCAATTTGGCTTTCAATTTTGTCACCTGCTTTCGTTTCACATGTCCTACAATACCTTATATCTGGTTTTGCCTTAAAAACGAGCCAGGGATAACGCATTATAGCTAGACTACTGTAAGCGAATACATGTACCACTGGACTCACATTTCGGCACATTCGCGTATTCCTAAAAGGTTTTTTACTGTAATATATAATAGAGGTGTGTGGTGGTCTTGCAATACTCATTTGAGCTTGTTAGTTCTCTCTGGCAAACATAATGTTATTCGAATCAAGCGATTTATCTCCAAAGATATTGAGGTGCTGCAAATTAAATGATACAATACCTTGTTTCAAGAAAAGCTGCTAAATTTACGTGTCGCCTTATTGTTTTTCCACCTAGACCCTTGCATGCTATCGTGTCGCCGAGGAAGCATAGCAAAACCTCGAGGCCGAGTTAAGGATGGCACACGATGCAGCAGCAATCCCAGGGTTAAAGATGTCTGCATTGAGGGAGTTTGCAAGGTAAGCATTTTAATAATATTTTTGTAGTGTATTATTTTTTAAGGCTCCCGCGACACATGGGGCACGGGGCACTTACTGTTGCACGGGACATTTTAAAATGAAGTATATTTTATTTATTTCTTCCTTTTAACATCTGGCAGTAACCAGGTTCGAGCCCTGGCCGGGGTGCTGTGTTGTGTTCTTGGGCAAAACACTTTACTCTCATAGTGCCTCTCTCCACCCAGTTGTATAAATGGCTACCGGCAGATTTAATGCTAGGGATCACCCTACGATGGACTAGCATCCCATCCAGGGGGGAGTAGAAATACTCTTAATCACTTCATGCTTTGAAAACCGGGATATTCTCCGGCCCAAAGGGCCACTAGGCTCGAACGCAGACTAAAACCTTACTTTCTGTTTACATTTTCAGTCTGTTGGTTGTGACAGCAAACTGGACTCAGGAGTCAAGTATGACCGCTGTGCAGTATGTGGAGGAGACAGTTCCACGTGTAACCCTGTCAGTGGAAAGTACACAGTCAACTGGCGGAGATGGGGTAAAATCAGAAGGAAAATTCCTTTGTCGAACATGTCACATCGGCACAGACAGCAACTTTTCCAATAGGAACAAACCAGATCAAAGTCTACAGTTTTAATTAGATATTTAAAATCTTGCGGGCTATGAAAAACTAAGTGTCATATGAAATGAAGGTTTTACGTATTGCAGACTTCTCGAAATGTATAAACGCCTCAAAACATATTCGCGGCAACTAACTTTGATCGCGTTTTACTGCAAAGTTTTGCGTTTACTCTATACACTTGCTTGAAGCCAGTTTCTCTAAAATTAAAAAAGGAGAAAAAACTGACAGCACCTCTTTCTTTTATTAAGCACGCAAGAGTACGCAAGGGAGTGACAAGATCACTAAAGAAGTAGAGAGAATCACCTGGGGCTCGTGTTTCACCCTACATTTCTTTCGTGCTCTCGTCACTTTCATTGCAGGCTTTATAAAGAAAAAAGCACGATCAAGTCTTTTTAGATGCTTAGTATTGTTAAAATTATGAAGTTTTTAAGCAAATAATGTATTTATTCTTGTTATTGTTTCAAGGGCCAAATAAACCTGGCGAAATCGTTACGATACCAATTGGTTCAACCAATATTTTCGCCAACATGAAAGAAAAAAACAAAAACATGTTAGGTAAGTAATAAGTTGATATCAAATCAGAGCTTGGAAACGTTTTGAGAGTAACGAAATGAAAAAAATTTAGTTAGTTGTTTCAGTTTTACTTGTCAGTTTTAGTTTGTTTTTGCTGACAGAAGCTGAATTTCAATTTTTTAAGAGTAGGGATGTCCTGACGTCTTATAATCGGTATTTAATTTGAGGGCAAAACTACCAGAAACAAGTAACAATATAGAGTAACGATTTATTTCCTAACTGTTTGTAGGATCTATAGCAAGTAATAACGCTTATTTATTTTATGGTTTGATTAAAAAAAATAAACAGGGCAAAACGTGGAAAGTCAATTATATCTTTAAAGCATTTTGTTTACGAATATACTTCTTAATTTTGCTCATAAATGCATTATGCAAGACTAAAACCCAGAATGCATGAGAATGTTCTACTGAGTAAGGCCCGGTTCAGACGCCGTACTTTTCATGAGCCGAACTCAATTCGAATTTGGACCGACCCAAATTGACAAAAGTACGCCTCTTGATTCAGACGCCGTACTTTTTAGCCGTTGCGAGGCCGTTCCTAATACAGTTACAGTAATTGAGGTAAACTGCTGGCAAAATTCATTATAATGATTTATGAATTAGGATCGGCACATGAAAAGTACGGCGTCTGAATCAAAGCCGTTCCAAAGGCGTTCCACAGGCGAAATTCTCGGCCAAGCCAGGCGAAAAGAACGGGTGAGCCGTTCCAAATTGAAATAGCCGATCTAATTTGATTCAGACGCCGATCTTTTCATGTACTTAATTCAAGGAATTAAGTTCGGCTCATGAAAAGATCGGCGTCTGAACCGGGCCTAAGACTTTCTCTGAATGTTTTCTCAGGAGTGAAAAATGAGAAGAATCAATGGGTTTACAGAGTAGCTTACACATGGAGTACTGTGGTGAAAGTTGCTGGAACAAAAGTAGCTTACGACCACGAAGACTATTTTTGGAAAGATAAAGTTGAAATTCCTGGACCCACCAAGCAAGAACTCAAATTAGAGGTAAGAGAGATAGTGCAGTGCTTTGCGCAACCCCGTAGCCAAAGTTTTTGTTTTATTTTTTTATAACTTTTGGGCATGTTATTATATTGAAAACTTTATGACGGATTTCGTTTGAACTGGCCATCTAAAGTGCAAGAACTATCCATTAGAGTTTTTCACCTGACAAACTTTTACATATTGTGGCTACTTTGTTGTTGTACTGTAAAATACATAACCTCTTATTCCTTTTTTGGGGACCGGTTATTATTTTAAGGGTGGAGAGGGCTGGTGCGAATAGGGGGAGGGTTAGCGAAAAAGGGGGCACATAAATTTATGCACCCATATAAGGGAGATTTAGTCTATGTTTACGATGGGACCGGTCCGGAACGGATCCGGTCCGTTTTTCGGACCGGGTAAGCATTCTGTTTACACGGGACCGTTCTGGAACAGGTCCGGAACGGATCCAAAACTGGACCTGCAAAATAGCATGTCCAGTTTTGGATTCGTTCCGGACCGGTTTCAAAATATCGTGATTTGTCAATGGCGAGCAGATAAATAATCTGCCGAATTCGAATTCTTCTTCGGCTGATAACACAAACCTCGGCCTTGATAATTCTCGCTATCATGCTCAAACTCATCCAATAATTGTTAATTGTATAAAAAACTAAAAATGCGATTCTATATACTAGACGTTAATCTTTATCACTCCCACTTCCCTCCTCTTATACAAGTGAGTTCTTTATTATATTAGGTACCATGCATAATTTTGTTCTGATTTTCATTCTTTTACAGTACGTATATATTAACGGAAATAACCCCGGAGTAGACTATCACTTCTTATCGCCTCAAAAAGTTGAAGTAACCCCTGACCAGGTGGAGTGGAAGGTCGGGGACTGGGACGCGTGCTCTGAAGATTGCGCTGGAGGTAAATAAATCACATATCACGGCCAAAGACATTTTTCATAACCTGTACTATTGAAACGAACAAAGTAAAAGGGAGGTGATTCAGTCCCTCGATCGCGACAGCTTTTCTCGGCTTTTTCACTGGACATGGACTGATCAAATCAGAAAGCGGACAAAAGAAGCCTAAGACTGGGCGAAAAGGGGGATTGCCAGAGTTTCAGAGTACGGCACGAAGTGCAAGATACAAAGGCAAAGATACAAGGGCAAGACAAGATCGCGCGAAAAGTTCGAGAAAGAAAAGGAAAGAGTAAAAGAAAAGAGTAAAGTGCGAGAAACGAACCTAAAGTGAGCGGTACACGCGCGCGCAAAGTTCAAGAATGAAACGCGAAACGCAACAAACAAGAGTGAAGTACAAGAAACGAACGTGTGAGACTACAGCGCAAAGTGAGAGGCATGAGTGCGCCGCGAACAGAAAGGTGCGAGTCACATAGAACACTTGAAGCGGAAAAGGTCGCTCTCAAATGTGACAATTACGTAAATTATCAGCCTCGGGCCTGCCGCATAGAAGGCAAAATCGCGGCGCCAACTAAACAAAGAAAATATTACAGAAAGATTCCTATACAGTGAATGCCGTTAGAGAAACAGACACAAACACAGAAAAGAGGTTGTGCTAAATTGATTTTTAATGTATCTTCATAGGTTACCAGAAGCGACTTGTTGAGTGTGTGCGTAAAGATGACGGAAGTTACGTCAATGATAGAATGTGTCTCAAGACCAGTACCAAGCCTCCGAGGGAGCAGGCTTGCAACACGCAGCCATGTCCAGCCGAGTAAGGACTGGAACCGTATAAGTAACATATTACCGAATTTTTTCTTCAGCGCTCTCATGCGCTCTGTTATTGGTTTTGAAACAAAGTTGCATAGCCGAGAGAAAACTCGCACGTAGAATGACTAGCGAAGGTGTTAAAGGGACTGTGTCACGGATTTTAGCCACATTTAGGCATGGGAAACGGCCAACAAATTCAATGAAATACAAAAAAATAACCGCTTAAAACAGTGAAGGAACATTTCAATAACACAGCAAATACAAAAGAAGGTACGGATGGCCTAAAGTGAAGAAGATTGAATCGGATTGCGATATGTGTTTTTGAAATACTGTTGGGCTAACTGAAACAGTTTTCAAAGTTGATACTGTTCGCTTGTAACTTTACATCATATCACCCAGGAGACACATTTGGTTGCAATGAAGCTATGATTTGTCTTTTAGATCCATAGAAGTAATTTCTTTGCAAGCATTAAGTTTAATAGCGAGTATTTTGCAAAAAAAAATAATAAAATAAACTTTAATCAGCCGTGACATAGTCCCTTTAAGCATGGAATTCAGACTTGAAGTCGTGATTCCCTTAGTCCCTTTACACTGATTTACTGTAACTAAAGGTTTCCTGATGTCAAACGTTGTGCGCGCCAGGAGTAGGCTAATCAGATAGGGAGTAAACGCAGGCTCCTTGTCGTTTCGAATACTAATCTTACTTTGCTTTCTTTATAGATGGTTTGAGTCTGGTTGGCGGCCATGTTCAAGGACCTGCGGCAAAGGAATTCAGCTGAGAAAGATTGTGTGCAGGCGAAAGATAAGTCAGGGTCATTACGAGACGGTTGAAGACTCTTCCTGTCCAAACCCGAAACCGGAAGGAATTCTACAGCAAGAATGCAACAAGGTCGCTTGCCCAGCTGAATGGAAACACTCAGCATGGAGTGAGGTATGAGAACATTAGCACCAGCCAGCTAAGTTCTTAAAATTGTAAGAGAGCGTTGGTGTTATTGAATGGCGGTTGGTACTCAAAGCATGGCTCTTGTGAGGGTAATAGTCCATACGTTGCTTTCTTGACTATTTAAAACCAACCACACAACGAAATACCTGTAAATGGAGCCACCTGACAAATAGATTTCCTCCGAAGGTTTGACACAGGCGAAGTAGCAATACTCGTAGACGGTTTATCGTTACGATCCCAAGAAATACTGGATCAAAAAAATTTTGTGTGCGAGACGCGGTGGCCTAATGGTTACTGCGCTGGACTCTGATCGAGCGGTCCACGTTCGAGCCATAGGCGGGGTCATTGCAGCGAATATAATGATGGGGGTAACCCTGCAGTGGACTAGCATCCCATCAAGGATGAAGTAGAAATGCTTCTAGTCGCTAAGTGCAACAGACTCGGGATAAGCTCCAGGGGTATAGGTCACTTGGCTCAACGCAGACATTTTTACCTTAACTACTTTCTACCGACACCATTTTGTTTTCAGTGCTCCAAGTCGTGCGAAGGTGGTAAGATGACTCGCACCCTGAAGTGCATGAAACTGAACGCGCAGGGATTGCTGGTATCCGTCTCAAACCTCCGCTGCGTTCACGCGGTCAAGCCTATAACAGAGGAAGAATGCAACACGGACATTACCTGTCCACGTGAGTAGCTAACATTATACTATTTATACTTGAACATACTACCGATCTGGCAAAGAACTGCAATGGGGTTTTGCTAGATGGATGAACTAGTTAAGGTGCACTTTATTATAATCATGCCAAACCGTAAAATTCTATGCGATGTATATCCAACCATGACATAAAATGACACTTATGACAATGACATGGAATAGTGTAACATGAAAATGATATGGCCATAGCGTGACATGGCACGAACATGGCGTGACATGCCATGACATGACATGGAACGACATCAAACGACAAGTCATTTAATGAAAAGACGAGACAGTCATAACATGATGTGACATGATATGACATGACAAGATGTGACTTGGTATGGCATGACTTGACTTGACAAGGCATGACATTGGCATTTCATCGCAGACATGATATAGCATGACATGGCCATATATGTTATGACATGACGTGACATGACATGACATGGGATGACATGACATGATATGGCATTACATGACGTGACATAACATGACATGACGTGATATGACGTGACATGATATGGCATGCATGGCATGACATGTTATGACAGACAAGCATGGCATAACATGACATAACGTGACTTGACGTGACAATCGAATTAACAATGAAAAGGAAACAACTTTTTCAACATTAAACAATGTTATCACATTTTTCCTTGTTACAGATTCTATTGAAGGCCCGGATGGCAAACGATATGTACCACTGGGTTGCTTCAAGGATTCCAAATCATTCCGTGCACTGCCAGAGTTAGTAGGAAGCATGCGCGGTAAAATCGACTGGCATCACCTGGACAAAACTGTTAAGGAGTGCGCTCATAAAGTGGTGGTGAAAAATTCCACTTTTAAGGTGACCACTTTTAAAGTCATACGTTATTATTTACGCATAATAATCATTGCTCCGTTTGTAAGTGGTTCGTGTGTTTACACACAACTCCAAGATTCTCGCTTTTTATTAAATGAACTTAGCAAAAAAAGAAGCCAAAGTCATGCTTTATACTATCATAAAACATGGAGGGAAATTGGAGAACACAAAATAAAAATTTCGACGTGCGGTTCATGCACGACATCCTTTAATGCTTTAATGCACTAGTGTCTTCTGGTTTTGCGCTTTTGAAAGTCCTACGTAGATGTCGCCCGTTTTCCTAGTTAGGAGAGTCTTTTAAAACTGTTTACATCTGCAGGTATTTGGAATCCAGTTTTACGGGGAATGTTGGACGGGAGCTGATGGAGAGAAGACTTACAGTGAGTATGGATCATCAGCGAACTGTTGGAAAGGAGTCGGAGGAACACGAGCTAACTACGTGTATGAGTTTATCGACGATAAGGTGCGTATTATGGGATGGAAACGTTACGTTTTTAAGTGGTTTTCGCATAAAATTTTACAGGGTTCTTTATAACCTAGCCACTGTTAGTAGAATTCTACTAATGCTTAGCGCAAATGCGGCAATTTGCTTGGCTGAGCTATCGTACACATTAGAGGGTGCTAATGGGGTTAACAGTTAACTGACAATTGGCCAAAAAAAATAGTAGTTAACTGATATTTGGCCAAAAAATAAGTAGTTAACTGATAAATGAAAAGTTAACAGTTAAGTGACATTCTATTTATTATTCTGAATACGATTGCTGTTGTTCATAAAAGAAACAAAGTTTTTCCTTACAGCAAAGCTTTTTCGTGACATTTACCTGTCCCGCTGCGTGGCCAGGTGACATATTTAACAATTATTCCCACGAGCACGCGTTGGATATGAGATGGTAAATAGCCTACGAGGCGCCTGGCGCCAAGTCGGCTATAACGATCTCATATCCAACAAGCGCGAGTGGAATAATTGTTTCAGTTAAAAACGCCCAAAGAACTGCAATATTTTAGCTCCCAAGCTGTTTCGTTGACGCGTGTCGGCTTTCATTTTTGTGTTCAATGGTATATGAGCTCATGTACCATTGCATGTTAACCAATCAAAACGCAGGAAGTGCAATATACCATTTCTAGTTTTTAATAATAACTGATATTATATGCAAAAGGTACTAAGGTCGTACCAGGCACATGTTGATCTCCGTGATGGCGTCGAAATTTTTATCGAGATGATGACAAAGAATCGGCATTTGAACGGCACAGAGCCTGAGGTCGCATACCGTTTGACATGGCAAAGCACAATTTTATGGACATAGCTTGTAAACATTCGATCCATTTCATGGAAATCAAACGACAAGCGGAAAAGTTTTAATTTTCAACTAGATGCATTTGACTTAAAGTTGTTACCTACAAACGCACGGAACTGCCATCGGCACTAAAATGGCGGTCGCATCATACGAATCAGTGCTTGACATATGCACCCATTACAAGCCCACTGAAACCTTTCAATCAGTACACTTATTACTTCTCATGTCGCCCATCAGGAACTGCCATCGGCACGGAACTGCCATCGGCACTAAAATGGCGGTCGCATCATACGAATCAGTGCTTGACATATGCACCCATTACAAGCCCACTGAAACCTTTCAATCAGTACACTTATTACTTCTCATGTCGCCCATCAGGAGTTGATAAAGGTTTTATCAAAGAGGAGGTCTTAAAGCTGCTTAGAACAAATTCCTCTGAAACAAAATTTGAGAAAAAAAATTAAGCACTTCCAATCACATCTTATCGAGAGGGGTTACCCAGAAAGCCTAGTTCAAGGAACCCTCGCGGAAGTTAATTTTGAAAACAGGAGCAGGCCCTCCAAACCAAAACTTAAAATCTTGCCTTTTGTAACGCAATACCAACCAGCAGTACCAAACACAGTCCAAACTTGAAGCAAATACTCATGGAAAATTGGCAGTCAATAGAATAAAAACCATTGCTCAAAACAAATATTCAGAGACCTTTCCCTAATTATACAAAAGGGGAGGACTCTCAAACATCTACTCGTAAGATCGAGACTATGAAAATGGTTCATACGCGTGCGCGAGAGTCTTGCATGCCTGTCAATTTATTTTTTTATTACTGACGTGCTGAAGTAAAGAAAATTCGGGTTATGACACAATACTTTTCGCTGTAAGAAAATGAAAGTTAATAGATAACTAAAATTAGTAGTTAACTGACAATTGGCCAAAAAAATAGTAGTTTACTGACAATTTGCCTTAAAATTAGCAGTTAACTGACAATTGGGTACCCCCATTAGCACCCTCACATTAGTGTGCAGTGGCTGAGGGTCGTCTACAAAATCATTGCGCGCGTTTTCTCGATTCTTCCAAGTTTCGGAGAAAGATTTAGAAATGTTACAGGATATTTAAAACAATTCACATGGACTCAGCTTAGTACCTAGAGGTTCAATCTCCGATAACTGACAAAATAGCAATTTTTGACGGCTGATGTTGTAAGATTGTCTCCGCCTCTTTCCTCTCACTCAAGGTCTTGTTTGCGCTTCGCGCATGTCATTAAGAGGACTTTTAGGCTGAGCCCGACAAAAACCTGATCTATTATGATGACTAATTGTTCCATCTCTCCTATTCTTTTTTTCAGAACCCTTAGTTCAGACTTTACTAACAGAGAATGGCAGCTGCATGAAGAAAACGAATGACAATAAATTAAAAACGCGAAGACTTTCCCTTGCTTGTAGCTTAGAAGAAACAAAAATGAATCTCGGTTTTAATCTAAAAGAGCAATAAAAGCAGTTTAGTTAGCGAGAACGAACTGTGTTCTGTTGCCTATTAAATCTGCATTTAAGACTGCAGAAAAATTTCACTGAACAACTGTAAATCCCAATCAGTGTCTTATGCCTTGTTCTATGAAGAACTGAATAGTTTTTCTTGATCCAGCACCTACTGATCACCAACCTTCTTTACTTTTTACCGTACTGTCTTGCAAAAGTCCAGGATATTTATTACCATGGGTTTCCAGTGATTTTACTTATTTCAGGCCAAAACCCATGCCAACCATAAGCATGTGATGGGACACTATTGGCAGGTAGAGCACGTCAACTGAAATTTGTTGGGAACTTGAGAAATCGTATGTTGACTTTTTTTAACGTAGAAAGGCTAGTACATCATAATAATCGAAATGTCAAAGATACTCGGAAATAACCCGTTTTCCCCTTACCGTAATGATTAAATTTAGCGCCCGGGGCGCTTATTTACTTTTGGCACTTCAAGGAGGGCGCTTATTCGGGACAGGGCGCGGTACATTAGAGTCAAATCAATGACTTTCCGCAAACGGGACGGACGCTCTCATAGAGCTACGGGGATGACTCGTGGGAGTTCGACCATACATAAGTAGGTTCACAAGTTAAAAACTTTTCATCTCCATGTACTACTAGTCCCAGCAATATGCGATACGTTTGATGCATTACAACCTCGGTATTGCTAGGACGTGGCTTTTGGAAGCGCTAGTTTTAATTATCACACATCAATAAAACGTGAGGGACTTTCAGATATAGTTTGTAGTCCATGCGGATGCAAACTCGTCAATCTGTGTGTTACATTTACCACTGTCTCTGAGGTTTTTGCTAGAGAATGTTTGGGAGATGCGGCTAGCGAGACGGCGGAAGGACAAGTCGCTAAAAAAAAGCAGTGAACAACACCGCCATTACATCTTTTCCTTCGAAAAGGTGGCGCAATGCTTGCCTCTGTTCGCATTTCAACGGATAGTTTTGACCTCTGCTCTGCAAATTGGTCAAAACTTCCTACAGGCAGGACTCGAAAAGCTCTTCCAGTTCTTCCGTAGACATGCACGTGCTCCAGTGTTTACATACATGAGTCAAATTTGCGATGACAGACAGAATACAACTCTCACATTTCCGATGACAGACAGATTTCTTTCGCAAAGCGACTAATTAATCCCTCGGGGCGTTCAGAGCCAATCAAAATTTACGGGTTATTCCCTGGCGGCCATGCTAGCCAATGGGATAATTTTCGTTCTCAAAAAAACGTATTTCGGGGGTTTTCCTCGCGCGGCCTTCTCGCGATCGCGCACTCTTTTAAACGCGCTAAAAACTACACAGACGCCTGCTACGCAGGCTAAGGGAAACTCATTTTGTGACATCAATGGAACCTTATCGCTTTTACGATCTCCTCTCCAAGAATTCGTCTCTTCGTATGGCCATCAGGAGTTATCCCTTGCCTTTCACTTTTCTTTTTCCACTTATTTCACGTTCAACCTTTCTCTCTTCACGACTGTCTCGACTAGTGATCGCTCAACTGTAACAAATTCATCTGACGTCACAGCTTCTTCTGACTGCTTCTCAATCACTTCCAAGCATCGATCTTCCAAATCTTTATCTTCAAATTTCTGAGCATGAGGCAGAATGCAAAACACATTTGATGTTTTCAAATTTTCTCGAAGATATTCGTTACATTTCTTAGCGAGAGAAGGCACCATATACTTGTTCGCCAAGTACAGCACTTGCATCGCATTACTTCCGCTCAACATTACTTCGTCGCTGTACAAATAACGAAACAACTCCAACAGACTCTCGTACTCACAGTCAGGCAGTTCAATAGAGTCTGTAGTCTCCGCCATTTGACCATAGAACATTGCAAAAAACACAGGACTGCTGATAGCAAGCACAAACTTGTGAGCTGGGATCACCATTTTAGACTTTTTGCTTTCACTTTCGCCAGTCACTGAAACAACAAATTTCACATCGCTCAGTATCTCCATGTTGAAAATAAACGAGGTTCTGTCTTTGACAGATGTTCGCTTCATCTGCCAGTTCTCTTCGACAAAAGCCATCGTTACTCGCTTGGATTTTGTTCTCCTTTTTTGAGAGGGGAGGAGGCAAGGGGCTTTCAAAAACCTGTGTAGCTTTATTGCCAAGATTAATCGCGGGCATTAATCACTCGGTTTCGATTGTTTAAACCGCAAATTTGCTATTTACCTTGGTATTATTTGTTGATATTTGTTACATTTTTATTACAACACTTAGTAGAGTGCTTCTTATGCCTTATATCATTGTTAACCACAAATTCGACTGACATACAATTACGATTATTGACTTTTTTTTCTTTATGCTGTACTAGTTCCGGTCCCAGTCTTCTTTTACATATGCCACAGAAGTGTAACTAAAAATTCAAGTTAGATTGACCCCATTTCAAAATATCGAAGAAGGCGTTAACGAAAAAGATAAAAATAGTAATCCAACATAGAAATGATGAACATGGATCTCGAATTGTACAACTAATAAATCGAGTAACTTTTAAAGCTCTATAAAGGAGGGCTAAGTCTTAAGATAACAAAAAAGCAGGAAACTGGCCACTTGTTTCACTGATTCTATAACTGCTATAGAAACCCAAAGGCGAAGAACGGAAGATAAATCGTACTCCTTGACACTCAACAGATGTTTTTCCATCTTCTCCATACCATGATTTCGGACCCTTTATTTGCGACACTAACTTGTACTCCTTATTATCGGCCAAACAAACAGGACGATCAAACCGTACGTCAAAGCCGTAATAGTCATAAGTCTTGTCCTTCTCTGAAACGTATGTTCCTGATTGCTTTACTAGAGATGAGTCATCTGTGGTATCTCTAACTTCAGTGGAAACCGTGTACTCGCTGCCTTTAGAACCAAAATGCTGAATTCCAAGTAACGTGATAGTCTTGTTGACAGTGAAATGGATACAGTCGGCTGACGAGGCACTGTAATCCCAACAATAATAACCGGGCGATTTAAAGATTTCAAATCTTTGAAACCTAAAAACTGTTAGAGGCACTACCCTCGGGGCTTGTCCAAATGGCAGTGGAGATGTTAAAACATCATTGAAATGTTTCACCATGGCACCAACTTCCTTCAATGTTAGAATGTCACAATCAATTACGACTGAGGCAAACTCCTTCTCTGACATCAGTGGAAACCTTATCGCTTTCACGATCTCCTCTCCAAGAATTCGTCTCTTCGCATCACCGTCAGCAGTTATTCCTTGCCTTCCACTTTCTTTTGTGGCCCAGCGATCAACAGCTTTGAATAGTTCCACTTCCTTCACGTTCAGCCTTTCTCTCTTCACAATTGTCTCGACTACTGATCGCTCAACTGTTACAAATTCATCTGACGTTACAGCTTCTTCCGTCTGCTTCTCGATCACTTCCCAGCATCGTTCCTTCAATTCTTTGTCATCAAATTTCTGAGCTTGAGGCAGAATGCAGAACACATTTGAAGTTTTCAAATTGTCCCGAAGATATTCGTTACATTTCTTAGCGAGAGAAGGCACCATATACTTGTTCGCTAAGTACAGCACTTGCATCACATTATTTCCGCTCAATTTCAATTCATCGCTGTACAAATAACGAAATAACTCCAAAAGACTCTCGTACTCACAGTCAGGCAGTTCAATGGAGTCTGTAGTCTCCGCCATTTGACCATAGAACATGGCGAAGAACACAGGACTGCTGATAGCAAGCACAAACTTGTGAGCTGGGATCACCTTCTTACTTTCGCTTTCGCCAGTCGACACTGGAACAACAAACTTCACATCGCTCAGTATTTCCTTGTTGAAAATGAACGAGGTTCTCTCTGTGATGGTTGATCGCTTCATCTGCCAGTTCTCTTCGACAAAGGCCATCGTTGCTTGTTGATTTGTTCGCAGTTTCTACTGATACAACGTTTCGAATCAACTCAGATTCTTTGTACTCGGATAAACAGAATACCGCTTACTCCTTGCGACTGCGGGCTCCACCTATGTCACACAACTGCGTGACCGTTTCATGGGAAGAGGGGCATGATTGTTCGGCATTGCCTTTTGGAGAGCGTTTCCAGTATATATATCTACCTGGTGGCCTTTTATTTATTGAATCTTATAACTTTTAAACTTTTCTGCGCACTGTGAAGAGTTTTGTCAAAACTCATTTTCGACCCTGTTGCCTGCCTAGAGCCATCTGTCCATCTTAGCTGGTGGGGCCTTTGCACGAGAAACAGGTAGCACTGGGGACATACGAGTTGATTGGCCAAATTGTAACAAAGGAAATAGAAATCAAGACAATTTTAAGCCAACTGTTTTAAACCGTCTTAGAACAAAGTGATTTTAAAACAGTTGACTTGATTAGCAAGATTCAAACTCCCTTTGTTAAAATCAGGCCAATTAAATTGTGTTGCTCAGTTCCAAGTCCATTTCCTGTTTACCTAAAGCCTTTTCTTTTAATGACGGTTGCTTATTGCTCTTTTGCTCGTTCTCTTTCCTCCCGCTGTTGTTGATATTGTTAATCACCATTATAGATGCTGCCCCCCCCCCCAAACTCCTCTCTTACAGACGACATTTCCCCCTATATTTCACCAGCCCCCTACCGGACGTCCCTACCTCATCAAAATTTAATGGTTCCTTAGCTCAACACAATTAAAACCCAAGGGGGCGGGGAAGGGGCTACTCCAAAATGTTTTTCCGCCGGCAGAGGTCTAACACCTTACCCTTTTATATACCATTTTGACAGAAAAGGCACCCCTTTTATATATCTTTTATTGTAAAAAGGTACCATACTCCATTCATTTACTAAATGACATGGCATATATATAGATAAAACAAGTTTTCTCATATTTTATGTAGTGCTTAATAAAATTAAAATGATAAAGCCATACGCTGTGTCTGTTCGAAAAATCCCTAAATAGGGATTGCTGTTAGCATGCTCCTTGCAGATTCACAGCTTATTTGGTAGACCAGTGGTGAAAAGCATGTTTAGTAACTACACTTCCTTTGTTCTTTTTCTTTATGCTCTACTAGTTCACATTCCAGCCATCTCTTATAGATTAGAGTCCCAAGGAAGGGGCGTGGCAAGAGGCAAGGTGCCCTTAAACCTTTGCCTTGGAGCCTGAAGCCGCACCTTTCTGCTGCTTGGAGCTCTTTGCTGCAGAGCATGGAGCCCTAAGATTGTTTGCCACAGTGCCCGGCGCCCCACTTTGTTTTTTTGGGGGGAGGGACAGGGGATGGAGAACTGGATTCCCATATTTTTTGGCCAGGAGTCCTGGAGCCCTAAGCCCCTTTGGGACCCAGATAGTATTTGGTACACTTTCAGTGTAACATACAGGAGGTATAATTTAATTAATGTACAATTCATAAGACACAGACCCTACAAACAAAATTGAAATAAGTAGTACACTTACACAGGGTGGAGGCCAGATTTTTGGCATAGATGAGGCAAGATCTGGGACTGCCGCTAGAGGGGTCTGGGAGCAGCCCCCTAAAAAATTTTAAAAAGCTCTGAGACACTTTTTTGATACTTTCAATCAATCTAGTTCAACTGGGTCAATCTGGAAATTAATTCCCAACTAGAATTATTGTTTTTAATTTTGGGTAAAAAATTAAATCTTGACGACAGGGGCCGTGGAGCATTTTTCCAATTGGGGGGTGGGGGGGGGGGGACCAGCTCCGCGGTCCCTGGATGAGGCAAGTGCCTCACCTTGCCTCGTGCTACCTACAGTCCTGCAACACCACTGATAAAAATGAAACTTTGTGCATACGATGAAATCGACCTGAAATTGATCTGATCAATTCCAGTTTCCCGGAGTCCGTCCCGTACCGCTGACCGACTACACGGACTCTGGGCTCGAGATTGGCGCGTGAGTCACACCACACATTGACGTCATCTGTGCGTCTGTACTCTAATAGATGACAAGCATCAACCAATTATAACGCGCGCAGTAGCTCGGTTATTGTATAAAAGAGTGTAGATAAAATGTGGTCGATTTATTAAACCACTAGCACTGTCAGGAGTTCTGCTATTTTCAAAACCCATTCTCGTCCTAGAGCTACCTGTCCCTCTTAGCCGGTGGGGCCTTAGCACGAGAAACATGTTGCGCCTGGGTCACATGATTTGATTGCTCAAATTTTAACAAAAGAAAAATAAATCAAGACAATCAAACAAACCGAATTAAACTAACTTATTATTAACCTTTATTATGCTAAACCCTAATTTTTCCGAGATTTGGAGGAGTGGGCATTCACCCACTTGTGACAGTTTGTACGTCAGCGGATTCTCGTGATTCGAAAGTACTACACTTTGGAAAGATCTTTCCACAGGCCTGCCTATTTTGAATATTTACTGCATTCTGACAAAGCTAATCAATCGAAAAAACATGATCAGTTTTTGGTGCAAAATTGGTGGTGAAACAGGCCAATACACCTGTACTTGATCAAGGTCTCCTTTCCAGTGTTTACAATTGATTGAAACCAAAACTGTTCAGGGCCCTTCAGTGGAAAGGATGTATCGAGTAGAAGGTAGCAAGAATAAAAAGGCAGAGAAAAACGAAAAGAAAAGGAGCAAGCAAAAAAACCCGCTACGGGTCCGCAACAAAATGTTGCCAAATATTGGCTCATACGCATGCGCCAAAGTCAAACATAGTTCATTTTTACACGGAATCTTCTTCAAATTCTTGCTGCAGTATGAGAAAAGTGCTTTTCTAGCAAAGTTTAGAGAAATTTTGCATCGTACCACCAAAAAAACAATTTAACGGATAAAAGCGTTTTTTTTACAAAATTTAACGAATTAAGGGTTTAAACCCTAGTAAGTAGAAATAGTAGTTAGCATTTTTATATTTTTTAACTTGTGGAATATCTGTAAACTAGCCGTATAGCTAAGTATATTTTGAAATGTTTTTTTTTTTGTTAAAAAAGTGCTAAAATGTTTTCTCGTTTAGCGAGACGTTTCGGGAATAACCCCTTCATCAGTCGCAAAGTAAAAACCGTTGAGCGATTATCAAACGTTACGTTGCGCGCGCGACATATGGCGTAGATGCCATATAAAGGTCGCGCGCGCGAAAGAAATTAAATGAAACTAAATAAATTGAAAGTCCACGTTCAAGCCTCTTGGGGCAAGTGTTCCCAGCCTGAAAATCAGCCTTCTTTCCTCACGCTGTCTTCTTGCCGTGTCGCCGTTCACTTGGCTCACCACAGACACTTGCATGTCATTGATCTTGTTGTGGTCCGGGAGGTTAAAGTGTTCAGCGACAGGGAATCCGCCTCCTTGGTAGCGGGGGTTCTGATGGAAGCCTTCTACAGAACGGAGGTGCTCACCGAAACGGTCCGAAAGCCTGCGACCGGTTTCGCCAATGTAGATCACGTGACAGCGTTGGCACACGATCGACTTTTATTATTATTTTTAGCTAAGTATATTTCACGTTAATAAAGATTTGTTATTTATTATTATTTATTTATTACTGTTAGCTTGTCCCTTACAGTTTGATAGTTAAGTTGGTAGGGCAGTGGTGAAAAGCATGTTCAATAACTTGACTTCCTTTATTCACTTTTCTACACTTAACCTCAATTGAAATACAAGATCACCTGAGTGTTTTTCTTTATGCTATACAAGTTCCTTTTTCAGTCTCTTGTAGATAGTATTCAGTACACTTTCACTTTAACAATTGTAACCATAGTTTTGGTTGCTCTCCTTTCAGGGTCAAGACAATCTCTTCCCCAGAGGCCGCGATCCTTCTGGTCTCCGCCAGGGATCAGGACCTCTGAGCTAGTCTGAAAGCCCGCCAAAAACACAGCCAAATCTGATTGGCTGTTGAAAGCTTGTTCATTTCATTCACAATCTCTGGCGTTCAATCGCACCGGAACCAGGATTTCTACTGGTCAAGGGAAACGCAGGCTCTAGAAACGAGATTGTTGTCATGAAGAAAGAGCCTACAAACGGAAATGATGTACGAAGTAGTAATTCAACGTAGACCAACTTATAGGCTGGGTAACGTTCGATAACAGATCATTCTGTAGAGGAGGGTTTAAAGAAACAAAAAAGCAGGAAACTGGCCTCTTGTGACAGTTGTCCCATTATGGCTACCGCTCGAATTACGGAAGGTGAATCGTACTCCTTGACACTCAACAGATGTTTTTCCATCTTCTCCGTACCATGACGCAGGACCGTTAATAAGCGACACTAACTTGTACTCTTCATTTTTCTTCAAACAAACTGGACGATCAAATCGTACATCAAAGCCGTAATAGTCATAAGTCTCGTCCTTTTCTGAAACGTATGATCCTGTTTGCTTTACCACAGATTCAAAAGGGTAATATGTGGTATCTTGGACTTCAGTAGAAACCGTGTACTTTCCACCTTCAAAACCAAAATGCTGAACGCCATGTAACGTGATAGGCTTGTTGACAGTAAAACTGATCCATTCAGGCAAAGAACGGGCGTATCCCCAACCTGAATTCGAAACTGACGGTTTTACGGTTCCAAATCTTTCACATCGATGGATAATTGGAGACACCATTCTAGGGGCTGGTATAAATGGCAGTGAAGATGTTGAAATATCACTGAAGTGTTTTATCATGTCGCCAACCTCGTCCAAAGTAAGAATGCGAGAATCGATTACAGCTGATGCAAACTCCTTCTGTGACATCAAAGGAAACCTTATCGCTTTCACGATCTCCTCTCCAAGGATTCGTCTCTTCGCATCACCGTCAGCAGTTATCCCTTGCCTTCCACTTTCTTTTATGGCCCAGCGATTAACAGCTTTGAACAGTTCCACTTCCTTCACGTTTAGACTTTCTCTTTTCACGACTGTCTCGACCAGTGATCGCTCAACTGAAACAAATTCATCTGACGTCACAGCTTCTTCCGTCTGCTTCTCAATCACTTCCCAGCATCGATCTTCTAAATCTTTATCTTCAAATTTCTGAGCATGTGGCAGAATGCAGAACACATTTGATGTTTTCAAATTTTCTCGAAGAAATTCGTTACATTTCCCAGCGAGAGAAGGCACCATATACTTGTTCGCCAAGTACAGCACTTGCATCACATTATTTCCGCTCAACTTTACTTCGTCGCTGTACAAATAACGAAATAACTCCAACAGACTCTCGTACTCACAGTCAGGCAGCTCAATAGAGTCTGTAGTCTCGGCCATTTGACCATAGAACATGGCAAAGAACACAGGACTGCTGATAGCAAGCACAAACTTGTGAGCTGGGATCACCTTCTTACTTTCGTTTTCACCAGTCGACACTGGAACAACAAATTTCACATCGCTCAGTATCTCTGTGTTGAAAATAAATGCGGCTCTCTCTGTAATGGTTGAACCCTTCGTCTGCCAGTTCTCTTCGACAAAGGCCATCGTTACTTGTTGATTTGTTCGCAGTTTTTACTGATACAACGTTTCGAAGCAACTCAGATTCTTTCTGGCTGGCTTGACTGCTCGACTCGAAAACGGAACAGAATACCGCTTACTGCTTGCGACTGCGGGCTCTTCCTGTCACACAACTACGTGACCTTTCATGGGGAGAGGGGCATGATGCCCATGATTATTCGGCACTGCCTTTTGGAGAGCGTTTCCAGTATGTATCTACTTTCTTTACCTTACCTTTTATTTATTGAATCTTATAGCTTTAAAACTTTTCTGTGCACTGTGAAGAGTTCTGTCAAAACCCGTTTTTGACCCAATTGCCCGCCTAGGCCATCCCTTTTTTTTTCGTTTATCGTCGTATGTGTTTTCTGATTTTGGGTCGGTCGGTCGGAATTAAAAAAAAAAGACCAAAAAAAGTGGATAAGGAGTCTGGAACTAGGAGGCCCGGTACCTCAGCATAATATCCGTGGAGCCTGGAAACAAGAAAACATGGTTACAAAGTCGACATGGCGGCATAGGAGGAGGGAAAATCGACGTCGTGGTTGGCCCTAGAGCCATCCTCTTCCCCAGGGCCACGCGTATTTTTTTAAATGACATGACGTAGTCGACCACGACATGAAATGACGTTTCGCCGACCACGTGACCAAAAGAAACGGAGGCTCTGGGAACGAGAATGCCCTAGAGCCATCTGTACCTCCCGTGGGGCCTTTGCACGAGAAACAGGTAGCACTGAGGACATACGATTTGATTGGCCAAATTTTAACAAAGGAAATACAAATCAAGACAATTTTAAACCAACCTTTTTAAACTGTCTTTGAACAAAGGGATTTTAAAACAGTTGATTTAATGTTCATTTCCTGTTAACCTTTAGCCTTTTCTTCTAATGACGGTAAGCCCTCGTTTGCTTGTCGAGTTCGTTCTCATTCCTCACGCAGTTGTTGATATTGTTAATCTCCCTTATAGATGCTGCCATTACAACACTTAGTGCTAATTATTTCGAGAAACAGACCACATTTTCCAGCCAGCCCACACTTTGAAGCCTTTTTTGGCATACCACTCACCCTATATTTCAACAGCCCCCTACTGGACGTCCCTACCTCATCAAAATTTAATTTCCTTAGCTCAACACAATTAAAACCCAGGGGGGCAGGGAAGCGGCTACTCCAAAAAGTTTTATAAAGGGAGACCCTGCCCAGAGGTCCAACGCCTTACCCTTTTATAAACCATTTTTAACAGAAAAGGCACCCCTTTTATATATCTTTTATTGGAAAAAGGTACCATATTCCTTTCATTTACTAAATGACATGGCATATACATAAAACAAGTTTTCTTATGTTTTATGTAGCGCTTAACAAATTAAAATGATAAAGCCATAAGCTGTCTGTTCAAAATGTTTAATTTGAAGGCCTTTTTAAATATCTGCGGCTTTATGTCCCCGATGGGACGAAGGGTCGGAAGGGGTTGATTGAGTGAGTTTATATACCTGAAGCATTAAAAAGGTACCCCTTTCGGGCGGAGCCTCCCCATATAGGCCATTATATTATAGGGAAAACCCCCTTGGCAATTAAACTTCTACCAAGAATATGAAATACCCGTGAAAGGGACCTCAAGACTAAATTGTTGATATAAGAAAGTAAGCTTGAGGTTTGATAAACAGATTTCATGGTTCAGGGTTGGAGAAGTGTTCACAAATGGCATTGGTTCGAGTCCTGTTTAAATCCTGACCTCTTAAGGGCAGAGGCAGGGAGTGGGACGTCTACTTTCACTTTGATTGTCTCTCCCCATTTCAAATATCCAATAATTAAATATTTGTGCAATTATAAATAGTTTATTTATTTCTCATATTATAATCAAAGCACTAAGTTGGGATTGCTGTTAACATGTTCCTTGCAGATTCATAGCTCATTTGGTGGACCAGTGCCATAAGTAGTAATTAAGTACATTCAATAACTTGACTTCCTTTGTTTTTTTCTTCATGCCCTACTTGTTCACATTTTCAGCCATCTCTTTAATATAGGATAAGGTTCCAAAGGAGGAGTGCGGCAGGAGCCAAGGTGCCCTTAAGTCTTTGCCGTGGAGCCTGAAACTCCATCTTTTTGCTGCTTGGAGCCCTTTGCTGCAGAGCATCAAGCCCTAAGATTGTCTGCCACAGGCTCCTTGAGCCAGCCCTATTTTGTTTTCTTGGGGAGGGAGACAGGGGGGGGGGGAATAGAGAACTAGATCCCCACATTTTTTGGATTGGAGTCCTTGAGCCCTAAGCCCCTATGGAAACCTGATAGTATTTGGTACACTTTCAGTGTATTTATATACAGGAAGTTTAATAAATAATTAATAATTTAATAAATGTACTGTTTATAAGACACAGCTCCTACAAACAAAATTGAAATAAGTACAGTAGAACCTCGATAACTCCAACTCGGATAACTCGAACAACCCCGCTAACTCGAACAGACTTCCATTTCCCTTGAATTTGAACCCACCTTTCATTCTTATTCAATCGACCCCGTTAACTCGAAACCCCGCTTACTCGAACTGTTTTTCGTTTCCCTTCAGCGTTCGAGTTACCGGGATTCTACTGTAGTACACTAACACTGGGCTGAGCCCAAACGTTTTGCATAGATAAGGCAACATCTGTGACTGCCAAAGGAATAAGCCACTAGAGGGGACTGGGAGCATGCCCCCTAGAAAATTCTTAAAAACTATGAGACACTAATTTTATACATCCAATCAATCTAGAGGGGAGGGGGGGGGTAAGGGGGGGTTCAAAAACTGCAAAACCGCACAGGAATGCACCCAAAAACTGCAAACCACATCAACGTTTACCACAAATACCGAAACCACAGACAAAAAAGAGAGCCACACAGAAAACTTGTCCTTATCAGGATGCATTACAATCGAAATGTAACGTTAAGCATTCGCATAACAGTTTTGGTTGTTTAACAAAGCATTTTTCACGCTATGACAAGCAAAACAGCTGGTCAAGAAAATTCTATTGAAAATTAACCAATTTATATCAATGCAGAAATATTTCTTACCGATTACCGCAACCTAAAATTTGTATTAACTGCAACCCGCAAAGTGTTGTAAAACCGCACTTCCGTGGGTTAAAAATAAAATTACCACAAAACCGCACAAAAAAAAAAAAACGCAAAACCGCATCACCGCAAACCCTTATGCCCCCCTCAATCTAGTTCAACTGGGTTCATCTGGAAAATATTTCCCAACTAGTCTTACTGTGTTTATAATTTTGGGTAAAAATTAAATCTTGACAAGGCAAGTGCCTCTACTGCCCTGCGACACCACTGGTAAAAATGGAACTCAATGGAACTCTAGCTCAGATCAATGAAAAGGGTATGCTTTAATAAGCTAACAAAAAAGCAGGAAACTGCCCTCTTAATTCACTGGTTGCATTAGTGCTACCATCTGAATGACGAAAGGTTAATCGCACTCCTTCGCACTCAACAGATATTTGTCCATCTTTTCCATACCACGACGTAGGACCATTGATAAGCGACACTAACTCATACTCTTTATCTTCATCCAAACGAACTGGACGATCAAACCGTACATCAAAGCCATAATAGTCATAAGTCTTGTCCTTTTCTGAAGCATATGTTCCTGCTAGTTTTACCAGAGAAGTGTTATTTGTGATATCTTTAACTCCAGTGTAAACCGTGTACTTGCCACCTTCAGAACCAAAATGCTGAATTCCAATTAACATGATGGGTGTGTTGACAGAAAAAATTATACAATCAGTCGCCCAGGCACTGTATCTCCAATATAACATATCTGGCGGTTTAAAGGTTCTAAATCTTTGAGACCGAAATATAGTTAGAGGCACCACCCTTGGGGCTTGTATAAATGGTCCTAGTGATATCGAAACATCATTGAAGTGTTTCATCACGCCAGCAACCTCATTGGAAGTAAGAATGTCAGAATCGATTACTGCTGAGGTAAACTCCTTTTATGACATTAATGGGAACCTTAAAGATAAATAAAGTAGTAATAATATTAGTGTTAGAGTAGTAATAATGTTAGTGATACAAATAGAACAGTTGCAGTCACATTCACAATTTTACTCATACATATATTATAAATATTATATATTTACATTTATTTATATTTATATTTTTTCTTTTATTTTTGTTATGTGTATAAAGAGTAATTTCAGTGACTGTATCTTGACTATGCATTTGTAAATTTATTTACTTTTTTAAAATAAAAAGATATAAATAATGGAAACCTTTTTGCTTTATCAGTTGCTTATCGCCAAAATCTGCGTCACCTCGACGCTGCTCTCCAAAATCTTCTTCTTATTCGGTATCATAGTCCTTGTAGACTTCAGTGGTGAAAAGATGCCCTTAAATGGGCCTGGGGACCTGCCGGGTATGTGCTTGAAGCACTCCACTTCTTTGTATTTTGTGTTAGGCCCCTGATGAACCAGAAAATGAGAGAAGCTCTCTGATTTACTGTCTTAAAAGATCAAAATCAAAGATCTCCTCCTGTTTTTCAAACATTTTCTTCAATTCTCTTTGGAGAATTCAGTAAGGAGTCATTTAATACACTGAAGATTTATTCCTAATGTTTAAGGCTATCATGTACACAACCTGGAGACTTGAACTAACAAAAAACTAATCGCTTCTGGAAAAACTTTGCCTATCATGGTTATAAATGGTCGTACAAAAGGGACAAAGTTATTACCTTGAGAGTAAAGATGTTGCACGTGTTTTGGGGGTTCCACTTACCATTTCATCCCCCTGCCCTCCCCCCCCCCCAAAAAAAAACAAGCATGATTTTTTTTTGTTCTTGTATAGAATGCTTCTGTGGGGGACGGGAGGGGAGGGGCACTTGAATAATAACGTGCAGATTTTGCATTCGAAACATAACCCTCCTCCATTTCACAGTGTCGTTTTGCCCAAAGCAAAAAATAGAATCATGTAAAATGGGTCAGGCGAGGTTCCTAACATTTCGTGTGGCACGAAATGTCTCTTTTTGTTTCCCCGTAGGTTTTATTCACTTACCTAATTGCATTCGGCTCTGTTACGCTCCTTTCCATGATCAGAACGACGAGAACGGCCACGAGAAGCCGCTCCCACGAGAAGCCATCCTACGAGAAGCCGTCCCACGAGAAGCAGCCCCACGAGAAGCCGTCCTACGAGAAGCCATCCCACGAGAAGCTGCCCCACGATAAGCCATCCCACGAGAAGCTGCCCCAGGATAAGCCAGCCCATGATAAGCTGCCCCAGGATAAGCCATCCCATGATAAGCTGCCCCACGATAAGCCGTCCTTGGGGCTTGTTTAAATGGTAAAGAAGATGTTGAAACACCACTGAAGTGTTTCATCATGTCACCAAGCTCTTTTGAAGTAAGAATATCAGAATCGATTACAGCTGAGGCGAACTCATTTTGTGACATCAATGGAAACCTTATCGCTTTCACGATCTCCTCTCCAAGAATTTGTCTCTTCGCATCACCATCAGGCGTTATCCCTTGCCTTTCACTTTCTTTTGTGGCCCAGCGATCAACAGCTTTGAATAGTTCCACTTCCTTCACGTTCAACTTTTCGCTCTTCACAACTGTCTCGACTAGTGATCGCTCAACTGTAACAAATTCATCTGACGTCACAGCTTCCCCAATGACTTCCCAGCATCGATCTTCCAAATCTTTGTCATCAAATTTCTGAGCAAGCGGCAGAATGCAGAACACATTTGATGTTTTCAAATTGTCTCGAAGATATTCGGTACATTTCCCAGCGAGAGAGGGCACAATATACTTCGCCAAGTACAGCACTTGCATAACATTATTTCCGCTCAACTTTACTTCGTCGCTGTACAAATAACGAAACAACTCCAACAGACTCTCGTACTCACAGTCAGGCAGTTCAATAGAGTCTGTAGTCTCCGCCATGTGACCATAGAACATGGCAAAGAACACAGGACTGCTGATGGCAAGCACAAACTTGTGAGCTGGGATCACCTTCTTACTTTCGCTTTCACTAGTCGACACTGGAACAACAAATTTCACATCGCTCAGTATCTCCGTGTTGAAAATAAATGCGGCTCTCTCTGCAATGGTTGAACCCTTCGTCTGCCAGTTCTCTTCGACAAAGGCCATCGTTACTTGTTGATTTGTTCGCAGTTTTTACTGATTCAACGTATCGAAGCAACTCATTTCTTCAACTCGAAAATGGGTAGGAATACCGCTTACTGCTTGCGACTGCGGGCTCCTCCTCTCACACAACTGCGTGACCTTGTCACGGGGAGAGCCTTTTGGAGAGCGTTTCCACTATGTATCTACTTTCTTTACCTCGAAATGATGTCGGTGGTCTTTTATTTATTGAATCTTATAACTTTTAATTTTTTTTGCCCTCTGTGATGAGTTCTGTCAAAACCCATTTTCAAACCTGGAGCCACCTGTCCCCTTGAGCCTGCTCAATGCCCTGGGGTGGGGACGGAGGAAAAAGGTTAATGCCCCGCCCCCGGGATCGTTCGTCTATGACACAGTAGTAGCTAGTAGTTTATAAATGCAAGGTCGAGATTTCAAGTGTGATTCTGTTTCTCTTTATTTTGTTTTGAACAGTTGACCTTTTTCTAATCCTGAATATTTGGTAATAATGCTAAAGACAATCCTTTAATTTTTAATAAACAATTGTGATTGTTTGTAGAAATCAAATAACTTTAAAACTCTATTTCAATCCTTTATTAAACAGTTCGTTTAATCAATAAGTAAAGAAACAAATCTAGATATTTAAGTTTAAAAGTGGCAACGAGAGGTAACAAAGCAAGGAACCCCTCCTGGATCCTTCCATCCACAAAAATGGCTAGTCTATGTTTATGTCAAAGGGCAAACAATAGAAAAAAACGGTATTCAATATATAAGCAATAAAAATAATACTAAGTACTACAACTGATTTTTATCTTTAAAGGGACTATGTCACGGAGATTTCGCAGATTTTTGGTCTAAACTGTTCTGAAATTAATTAAAGACAACTAAACCCATATAAAACAATATCTTTGAACATCTAAAGGAAGATACAACCTTAATTTGCGGATAGAAATCAAGCTAAGGCTACAAATATCGACTTTTTGAAGACGCGCGGAAACAATTTGAAAACGTTTGCCAAACGATTTCAAATTGCAATCCGTTTCCATCCGCGCCATCCGCAGCCAATAATGTTAGTTAACAGTTTCAGTGCTCTAATATACAGGGTTAGAAACTTAAATTTCGGAGCACTCGCCCAGATCAGTTTTTACTCGCCTAGTATCCTCCATTAAAAAAGGAAAATTTAGTCCCCCTCCCCCACGAATAATAAAATGTACAACTTAAATTTTTAAGCACGTTTGATACTCACCGTGCCACCGTAGTGGTTGATCACGATACAGACTGCTGCAATCTAAGCCTATTTCTTAAATGAAAATTCGCCAAAAAAAGACCTTACTCCACAATAAAAACGCGAGCACACTTCCTTCAAAAGTTGAAACACAGTTTAATCTGATATGTATTCCCAAATACCTGTAGTTTGCAAGCAAATAGCTTTGATGGAGATTTCAAAATGTTGGTAAGCTATTGGCATATGGACAGTGTAGATTATTTTAAAGTCGAAAGTAAAAGTTCTGCTTATTTTGAATAATATATTTGAAAATCATACTCGCCAAACCGGGCAAGTGATCCGTGATTTGTACTCGCCCGACAGTTTTCACACTCACCTGGGCGAGTGGGCCAGCGCTAATTTCTAACCCTGAATATAGCAATTTTTAATAAAAATGGCTATTATTTCTTGGTTTCATGCGACACAAATATAAATTTTGGCTGTTCAAAATCCGGTAAAATCCGTTCATTACCCTGACACGTTTCGTTCACTTTTCATACGAGAATACTACTTTGTAACGTCCTTTTTACGATTTTCGTGCGTCATCCAATCTTCCACAAACTGTGTCTTTACCGATGAAATCCTCCATTATGGCACTTTTGCAAACCACGTGTCAAATGCCCAGGGGTTGCCCCGGGGTGTGCAAATGCCCAGTCCCCGGGCCGCGCTAAAAATGCAAATACCCCTCCCCGGGACTGATAACATGAGCAAATGCCCCACGGTTGCCCAGGAGGGGGGGGGGGGGTGGGCACTGCTGGAATTGACTGATGCATTAGAGCATTAGCCCTTTGCACGAGAAACAGGTAGCACTGAGGGGACGTATACAAAACATGGACCCGGGTCCATGGACCACCCCTGTGGACCCGGTCCATGGACCACCCCTGTGGACCACCCCTAAATTTCGAAAGAAAATCAAAGTGTAGAATGGGGACAGGGTATAAATTGACGGCAGGTACTAAAACACAAAACAACGAAATGAAACCACCGAAAAGAAACGACCGAAACAAGCTAGACCACCGAAACGATCAATACAAAACCGCCGAAACAACCGAAACGGCCGAAAGAGTGGCATAGACAACAAGACAAAATCACCGAAACAAGCAAAACCTTTACCATTATTGAAAGCTAACCGTAAACAGGCTAACCAGAGTGTTAGTTAGGCTGACCGGAGTGCTATTCAGGCTATAAACCGGAGAGCACCTTCCATGCCTTCCACTCCGGTTCGCCACTCCAGTTAGCCTAAATAGCACTCCAGTTAGCCTCAATAGCACTTCGGTTAGCCTGAATAACGCTCAGGTTAGCCTGTTTATGGTTTGCTCTCGCTAATGGTAATGGGTTTTAGTGTTTTTGTTTCGTTTCGCTTGTTTCAACCCTTTGCGACGTTTGGTTTTGGTCTTTTCGGTGGTTTCGCTAATTTTGTTTCGGTCGTTTCGGTGGTTTCATTTCCTTGTTTTGTGTTTTAGTACCTGCCGTCAATTTATACCCTGTCCCCATATTTCTACACTTTGATTTTCTTTCGAAAATTAGGGGTGGTCCTCCGGGGTGGTCCATGGACCGGGTCCACAAGGTAGTCCATGGACCGGGTCCACAGGGGTGGTCCATGGACCCGGGTCCATGTTTTGTATACGTCCGCACTGAGGACACACGCGTTGGCCAAATTGTATCAAAGAAAATAAAAATCAAGACGATTTTAAACCAACTATTTTCAACTGTCTTAGAAAAAAGGGATTTTAAAACAGTTGATTTGATTAGCTAGATTCAAACTCCCTTAGTTGAAATCAGGTCAATTAAATCATGTGCCTCAGTTCCAAGTTCATTTCCTGTTTATCTATAGCCTTTTCTTTTAATGCCGGTTGCTTGTTGCTCTTTTGCTCGTTCTCTTTTCTCCCGCTGTTGTTAATATTGGTAATCACCATTTTTGATGCTGCCATTACAGCACTTGGTGGTAATATTTTCAAGTGACCCACCCCACTCCCCCCACTCCTCTCTTACAGACCACATTTTCCAGCCACCCCCCTATATTTCACCAGCCCCCTACCAGATGTCCCTACCTCATCAAAATTTAATGGTTCTTTAGTTCAACATTAAAGGGGGTGGGGAAGGGGCTACTCCAAATAGTTTTTATACAGGGTGACTTCACCCAGGGGTCCAACCCCTTACCCTTTTATATACCATTTTGTTTAGACAAAAAAGGCACCCATTTTATAAACCTTTTTATTTGGAAAAAGGCACTCTACCCCTTTCGATTCATTTACCTAAAATGATATGGCATATACATAAAACAAGTTTTCTTGTCAGTTTTATGTAGCCTGCGAATATGGATGCCTCTCAACCCTCCTGCTGCTATGTGCGGAGCAGGACTAGTAGTGGGAGCAATGAGAGGTGGCTGTATTCGCAGGCTAAGTTTTATGTCGCGCGATATGGTCATAAGCTGTATCTGTTCGAAATATTTAATTTAAAGGCCTTTTTAAATATCTATTAAACAACAGATTTCCCTTCCATTTCACATACCTTAACACAAAAAATCCCTACCCTTTTACATACCTGAAGCATGAAAAAGGTACTACTTGGGCAGAGCCTCCCTGTATAGGCCATTGTATTATTGGGAGTACCACCCCCACCCCCACCCCCCCACCCCCCCCCCCAAGAATTAAACTCCTCCCAAGAATATGAAATACCCATGAAAACGGACCTCAAGACTAAATTGTTAACACAAGAAAGTAAGCTTGAGGATTGATAAACAGATTTCATGGCTCGATCGGGGTTGGAGAAGTGATCACAAAGGGCATGGGTTCCAATCCTGCTTGAGTCCAGGCCGAGGCCTTTTTAGGGCAGAGAGAAGGAGTGGGAAGTTTACTTTCACTTTGATTGTCTCTCCTCATTTCAATTATCCAATAATTAAATATTTGTGCAATTATAAATAATTTATTTATTTCTCATATATTATTAAAGCGCTAAGTTGGGTTTGCTGTTGGCGTGTTCCTTGCAGATTCATAGCTCATTTGGTAGTCCAGTGCCATGAGTAGTAAAAAGTCCTTTGTTCTTTTTCTTTACGCTCTACTTGTTCACATTCCAGCCATCTCTTATAGGTTGGGGTCCAAAAGATGGGGGATGGCAGCAGCCCAGGTGCCCTAAAAATATTCCCTTGGAGCCCTGAACCCCAATGCTTTGCTGCTTGAAGCCCTTTGCTGCAGAGTATGGAGCCCATGAAATTGTTTGCCTCAAAGCCCAGAGCCAGCCCAGTGCCCCATTTTGTTTTCTTGGGGGAGGGAGGGAGGGGAGAACTAAATCCCCACATTTTTTGGCTTGGAGTCCTTGAGCCCTAAGCCCCTTTGGGACCTGATAGTATTTGGTACACTTTCAGTGTAACATAGCAGGAAGTATAATTTAATTAATGTACCTTTCATAAAACAGACCCTACAATTAACAAAATTGAAATTAGAAGTATACTAACACAGGGGGGTGGCCAGACTTCTGGCATAGATGAAGCAAAATCTGTGACTGCCAAAGGCTTTAGCCGCTAGAGGGGTCTGGGAAAATGCCCCCTTAGAAAATTTTTAAAAGCTCTGGGACACTATTTTTATACTTTCAATCAGTCAAGCTCAACTGGGTCAATCGGGAAATTATTTCCCAACTAGACTTTTGTGTTTATAATTTTGGGTAAAACTTAAATCTTGACGAGGCAAGTGCCTTAATTACCTTGCCTCTTGCCACCCACAGCCCTGCAACATGACTGATAAAAATGGAACTTGATGCATACAACTAAGCATACAACTAGTATGCTGGGCAACTTTCTTAGACCTATAAAAAGGGCAGGTTTTAATAAGCTAACAAAAAAGCAGGAAACTGCCCTCTTAATTCACTGGTCGCATTTGTGCTACCATCTGAATGACGAAAGGTTAATCGCACTCCTTCGCACTCAACAGATATTTGTCCATCTTTTCCATACCATGATGTAGGACCATTGATAAGCGACACTAACTCATACTCTTTATCTTCATCCAAACGAACTGGACGATCAAACCATACATCAAAGCCATAATAGTCATAAGTCTCGTCCTTTTCTGAAGCGTATGTCCCTGATAGTTTTACCAGAGAAGAGTTATTTGTGATATCTTTAACTCCAGTGTAAACCGTGTACTCGCCACCTTCAGAACCAAAGTGCTGAATTCCAATTAACATGATGGGTGTGTTGACAGAAAAAATGATACAATCGGTCGCCCAGGCACCATATCTCCAATATAACATATCTGGCGGTTTAAAGGTTCTAAATCTTTGAGACCGAAATATAGTTAGAGGCACCACCCTTGGGGCTTGTATAAATGGTCCTAAAGATATCGATACATCATTGAAGTGTTTCATCACGCCAGCAACCTCATTGGAAGTAAGGATGTCAGAATCCATTACTGCCGAGGTGAACTCCTTTTGTGACATTAATGGGAACCTTAAAGATAAATGAAGATGTAGTTAATTTATAAGTTATAATATTAGTGTATTGTGATAACATTAGAACAATAATTTATTGTATTCGTGTTCAAGTTTTTACTCATCTATATTTTATTTTACATAGAAACTGCACGGACAGTTACTCAGAGTTTCACACATGAAGCGATCATCAGACTGTGCCGTTAGATGCGGGTGAAATACAATTTAAAATTAGTTCATGGAGGACGGTTAGAACGATCCTGTCTCTGATTGGCCGCATAGTACTTGTTTTCGTGCCTGCGCTAGGTAACAAGCTCAGATCTTTTGTTCAAGAGAGTAGATCTGTCAGCTGATAGTATGCAGAGCTTCTCCGTCAGACACAAATTGCAGCGTGACAGGTTTCCCCTGTAAGCGCTTGCTCTCGTGACAATGGACCACTTGATCGAAAATTCGGTGTTATTGTCTTTCAGGTCCCAGATGTACTTTGATAGTACAGTGTCGTGTGAATGCTTGCGATGTTTGAAAGAAAGCTTATGGTTATTGTACCTAGTTTTGAAACTATGCTCAGTCATGCCAATGTAAACCTTCGTTTCGCCGGGTGTTGTAGCGACAGTGGCTTTGTAAACGACATTGTTGATTTCAATGACTGTAACTTAATATTGCATAAAATTTGTAAATTTATATACTGTTAAAATTAATTAATTAATATTATTAATTATAAAAATAATGGAAACCTTATCGCTTTCACGATCTCCTCTCCAAGAATTCGTCTTTTCGACTCGCCATCAGGAATTAACCATTGCCTTTCACTTTCTTTTGTGGCCCAGCGATCAACAGCTTTGAATAGTTCCACTTCTTTTACGTTCAACCTTCCCCTTTTCACGACTGTCTCGACCAGTGATCGCTCAACTGTAACAAATTCATCTGAAGTCACAGCTTCTTCTGTCTGCTTCTCAATCGTTTCCCAGCATCGTTCTTCCAAATCTATATCTTTAAATTTCTGAGCAAGCGGCAGAATGCAAAACACATTTGACGCTTTCAAATTGTGGCGAAGATATTCGTTACATTTTTCAGCGAGAGAAGGCACCATATACTTGTTCGCCAAGTACAGCACTTGCATAACATTATTTCCGCTCAACTTTACTTCGTCACTGTACAAATAACGAAACAACTCCAACAGACTTTCATAGTCGCAGTCAGGCAGTTCAACAGAGTCTGTAGTCTCCGCCATTTGACCATAGAACATGGCAAAGAACACAGGACTGCTGATAGCAAGCACAAACTTGTGTGCTGGAATCACCTTCTTACTTTCGCTTTCACCAGTCGACACTGGAACAACAAATTTCACATCGTTCAGTATCTCCGTGTTGAAAATAAATGAGGTTCTCTCTGCAATGGTTGATCGCTTCGTCTGCCAGTTTTCTTCGAAAAAGGCCATCGTTACTCGTCAGTTTGTTCGCAGTTTTCCTGATACAACAACGTTGAGACTCATGTCGAATATCGAGCTTTCCGCTGCGCTCTTGTGCGCTTGTGCGCGGGCTTCTGATGCGTGACATCTGTCACGCAACAGAAGTTTTGCACGTGCACAGACTCGGGGAGCTCGAGCCTTTCTTAGGGAAAATCCAAAATTGAATCATTGATCTATGATCACACGGATACTTTGCTTCCAAAGAAACGAAGAATCCGTTTGTGGCTTTTTGCTATGACAACCCCATAGCAAAAATCCCATTTGAAGGAGGCAATTCGGACTGGCCGGCCTTTTCATATAAACACATAGAAATTTATACAAAGAAATAGGAGTGAGCCCAGTCAACCGGGCTCATATAAAGAGGCCCTTAAATGAGGACTTGGAAGGAACTACACATTGGGTAGGAGAAGATTTTAACCCTTCAACTCCCTTAACAACACAACGGCGACTGGGCCACAGGATTGAATCGAGGTACTAAAAGAGGCTTTTTAAAGTGACAAATACACTTAAGCCTGCCGCACACTAGAGCAACTAGCTGAGCTATTCGCCTCACGTGCCTGTTTGCTCAGCCATTTACTCACTGCACATTTCACCGCAGACAGTAAGGAAAGTGCTTAGCAAGTTTGATTTGGAAGCCGCCATGTTGAATCACGTGAGCATTCTGCGTGTGTTTAATGGTCAGTTGATATTTCTGGCTGAGCAAGTTGCTCACGTCGCCCGCACACGTTGAGGATTTTGCCTCTCGAGGCAAAAAATATCAAACACCATAGATATTTTCCTCAGGGCCTCGCGAGGCAAAATTCTCACGAAAAATGTCCGCACACGAGAGAAATCTGCTGAGCAAACGGGCACGCGAAGCGGTTAGCTCAGCTAGTTGCTCTAGTGTGCGGCAGGCTTAGCATCACTGGCAATAGACTAACAGAAAAACAACAAACCCCTCCAAATCGGGAATAGCCTGGTGTCTTTGCAAGAACAAACTTTAACATTGGATGTAATAGTTTATCCCACCCTTGCCTTTGCCTTTCATTGCAAAATACTTTACCCGCATACTTGCAAACAATTTTGGAAGCGTTGAGGTTGTTTGACAAATTAGAAAAATATGTCCTTGAATTCCTCAAGACTCGTTTCCAACACTTCCAAATCGAATGCAAATGAGCCAAAACTAATGCTAGGATTTAACCAACCTCGTTCCCAGGGTCTCTCTCTCCCCGCCGCCAAGAGCAAGAGAGAGAGACCCTGGGAACGAGGTTGGGATTTAACAAAGTTGCGAAAATCTACGTTAAAAATAATGATGATGATTATGATGATGAAAGCGCTTAACAGGAGTAACATTAAAATAGCTAAAACACAAAAAATATTACAAAAGGTCTTAAAACTAATATGAAAATATAAAAATAATCTTGTAATTCAAAACTATTGGTTGTTTTGGCTCGTTGGCAAAGTATGATCCTTCAATTAACATCAGCAATGCTGGAATCAAAAATCAAGGATGGATATTTTAGCTTTTAAAACCGCTCAAGATGTGGTATATTAATAACACTGTTTATGTTGGAATCAACATTCAAATCCTGACCTCCAATTCTTCTAAATAGTATTTTTAAAGGTGCATCCGGTGTTCACCTACATAATCTACGAAATATAAAATACAACCTTTCGTTCCTAGGCCAAGTACTGAAGCAGGCAAACAAAGTTCTCATTATGGCAGTTTTGTTTTCTGAAACAGCTTGCCTTTGAGCGCTAGGATACAGCCCACTCAGTCTAATTTAATGAGGATAGTCTTAGTATGATCTACATACAGACCTCTCAAGTCTCACGATTTTGTCCTGAGACTCATGGTTTTCACTTCAATCTCACGATGAGAAACAGAAATCTCACGGTAAACAGAGTAACAAGTCATTTAATTAGCTCCTGGTTTTAGGACTATTTTAGTTATTTTTGTCCGTCAGTTGATCAATCTCCCGGTTTTTACTGAAATCTCCAGATTTTTTGACCTCAATCTCCAGATTTCCAGTGCTTTGAGGTTGAGAGGTCTGTACATATACAAGATTCTTGTATATGTATCTTTACACCACAAAGAAAATAGGTTACAGATCGGTCAAAAAATCTGTCCAGACGTGACCATTTTTGAAGAGAAACAGTCAACTTGATGTGGGGCAATAGGTGCCTATGGCGCTGCGTAAAGTTGACTGTTTCTTTACAAAAGTGGTCAGTCCGGACTGATGGGTCCAGATTCGATTTTCTCTGTGGTGTAAACATGCATAATGTATATGTTGCAGTTAATTTTTGATCTTTAACTAGTTTTTTCTCAAACTAGTCTGTTTTTTAATACCAGGTCAATAAGTAGAAAAATTAAAACACCTTATAACCCCCCCCCCCACCATCCTATCTATCCCTCCCCTACTATCTGCTATTATCCCCCTCCCCTAAATACTATCATCTATTTTTTGTTTTCTTTTTATTAACCTGCACTGGATTTGAACTCTCAACCTCTGGATTTGCTGTCCAACCGCTTTAATATCCACTTTGCCACATAGGAACAACCTCGTTCCCAGGCTCTCTCTCTCCTCGCTCTTGGGGGTGGGGAGAGAGAGACCCTGGGAACGAGGTTGACATAGGAAACGTTTGGTGAACCACTATTTTTTATAAAATATATGACTCCAACCCATATGCTAACCCTATTATTTATCTAGTATAAAAAAATCAACTTGTTAGAAAAAAACATTTACTAGTTAAAATAAAAAATTACCTGAGATAAAAAACTAACTGCAACATATATATATGAATCTTGATGGATACATTGCATTGTGATGTATATATACGAATCTTGAAAGATGTATGTATATGAATCTTGTTAAAAATGTAAATAATAATCTTCTTTTGTCCCTTTTTGACAAGCATATTTGACAGTGCTTAAAAATAGATCTAATTAACCCAGAGAACTACATGTAGAAATGTATAACAATTAGCCAGGACAACTTTCTCTTAAAGTTCTATAAAGGAAGGCTTACATAAACTAAAAGAAAAAAGCAGGAAACTGGCCTTCTGTGACACTTGTCTTATAAGACGTCTTATTATTATTGCTGTCGTCTGAAGTACGAAATGTAAATTGCACTCCCTGACACTCAACAAATGTTTGCCCGTCTTCTCCATGCCATGGCATGGGACCCTTGATTGTCGATACTAACTTGTACTCCTTATTTTCCTTGAAATAAAATCGATGATCAAACCGTACATCGAAGCTGTAATAGCCGTAAGTCTCATCCTTTTTTGAATTGTATGATCCTGATTGAGTGAACAGAGAAGAGTTATCTGTGGTATCTTTAATTTCAGTGAAAACCGTGTACTGGCCACCCTTATAACCAAAAAGCTGAACTCCACGTAACTCTATGGACTTGTTGACAGAAAAATTAAGATATTGAGTCAAGGTGCCGTGACCGCTGGTCCAAAATGAAGTTGGATGTTTAAATGTTCGAAATCTCTGACATCGAGATTCTTTTCTTGAGGCTTGAATAAATGGCAAAGATGTTGAAACATCATTGTAGTATTTCATCATGTCACCAACCTCTTTCAAAGTAAGAATGTCAGAATCAATTACGACTAAGGCAAACTCCTTCTGTGACATCAGTGGAAACCTTATTGCTTTCACGATCTCCTCTCCAAGAATTTGTCTCTTTACATTGCCACCGGGATTTATCCCTTGCCTTTCAATTTCTTGAATGGCCCAGCGATCAACAGCTTTGAATAGTTCCACTTCCTTCACGTTCAGTATTTTTTTCTTCACAACTGTCTCGACAAGTGATCGCTCAACTGTAACAAATTTATCTGACGTCACAGCTTCTTCTGTATGCTTCTCAATCACTTCCCAGCATCGATCTTCTAAATCTTTGTCATCAAATTTCTGAGCGTAAAGCAGAATGCAAAACACATTTGATGCTTTCAAATTGTGTCGAAGATACTCATTACATTTTCCAGCGAGAGAAGGCACCATATACTTCTTCGCCAAGTACAGCACTTGCATCACATTACTTTCGCTCAACTTCACTTCGTCGCTGTACAAATAACGAAACAACTCCAACAGACTCTCATACTCACAATCTGGCAGTTCAATAGAGTCTGTAGTCTCTGCCATTTGACCATAAAACATAGCAAAGAACACAGGACTGCTGATGGCAAGCACAAACTTGTGAGCTGGGATCACCATTTTAGACTTTTTGCTTTCACTTTCGCCAGTCGACACTGGAACAACAAATTTCACATCACTCAGTATCTCCGTATTGAAAATAAACGAGGTTCTCTCTATGATAGTTGATCGCTTCGTCTGCCAGTTATCTTCAACAACAGCCATCGTTATCCGGTGGTTTGTTCGCCGTTTTACGGATACAATGTTTTGATGCAGCTCAGTTCACTGCGCCGCCTCGTGCTCGAACGAAACGTGGAACAGTTACCGCTGACGATGTTGCTCTCGCCTGCAGGCTCCTATTGTGCCACACAACACGTGACTCCAGGTTATCTCCAGGTTGAAATGTTGTCGAGCATCGTCGAGCATACATTACTTCGCAATAATTTCAATATTTGACCAGAACAAAATGCTTATTTTACTCTTCAAGAATATGAAAAGTTAAATATGGCACCTGATTCTGGCGTTTGTATGTGAAACACATGAGAACTCGAAGAAGTTCGCGACCGGTCATCTCAGCTGTGACTTGTCTACAGTACAATCTATCTTCGCAATCGACCTCTATTTCGGGACACTCTTTAAATTTCGACACGATAACTGACTACAATGATGGTCGCACTGAGCCAAAAGCCCGGGGGGTGGGAACTCCCATAAATTTCGGATAGGGGTGTGCCGCGAAGCTTCTTAAACCCTGACCCTATTTAAGGATAAAGAAAGCGAAAATTGATACCCGACTTTTAAGGCCCAAAACCAAAAAAATGGTACCCTATTCAAGGGGAGGAGAAGCGTTCCGTGACGACCCAAATAACGGCCAACCGCGCACGGCAAAGCACAAATCTTTATAAAATCGCTTTACTAATACTTGAACGGTTAGTTCAGTTTTAAGATTCCTTTAATTTTTCGTTTTGCTGGACGTTAATTTTTTGAAGATAGAATTTAGGTACCCTATCTAAGGATCACACCGGGAACACAATGCCAAAAGGAGCAAAAATGATACCCTATTTAAGGACCGAGAACCTCAAAAACCATATCCTATTCCGCGGCACATACCTATATAGCCCATATATGGGAGAACCCCCCACGGGGGGGGGGGGGGGCAAAGGGGGGCAAAAAGCGAGGAAGCAAATATTAAAAAGATTGATTCATCTGAATACAGTTTTTAGGGGTTATATGGAGGTATACCTTTGACAAAATTCACTATTCAGTAGTTGAAATAAAATCATCGAAATCTAAAGAAGAATGGCAACATGGAAAGTTCTGGTTCCGGGGGTACTCCTTAATGGACTATACGGGAAGGGCTCCTCCCGAAAGGGGTACCTTATCAGGCCGGTAGGTATATGGAAGGGTAGGTATATCACCAGTTGGAGTATAGGAAAGGGAAGGAAAATTGTTAGGGTATTTGAAAAGGCCATTTAAAAAATCTCAAACAGTCGCACCAAACGGCTGATTTATCTGAGTATTTTGGGGGGTTTCTCAAGGAAAAAGTTAAGTAAAGAGATGCAGTATTTCTTATTTAGGTATGGGGAAAGGGGTGTCATTTTCCATGAAAGGTATATAACGGGATTACCTTTTCTTTCAAATGGTATTAGTATATAAAAGGATGAATGTTTGGCCCTGGGGCGAAGCATCACCGTATAAAACTCATTCTCGTCCCCAGAGGCGCTTGTCCCTCTTAGCCAGCAGAACCCGGGGCACGAGGAACAAGTGGCTTTGGGGCACATGATTTGATTGGCTAGATGTTTAGGAAAGAGAATTTAAATATAGCCAATCAGATCAACCGTTTCAAATTCCCCTACAACAAAGGTGAATCTGATCGATTTTTTAAGAATACAACAAGTATCCTATTCCGCACTGCAACAATCATCGCATCGCATTTAAGATTGGGGATAAAATTCGGCTATCCGACAAGAGTCGCAGTGCAAACTAAGTATATCATGGGAGGGTGGGTGGGTAGGTGAAATTGTACCATCCATGATATCCTCAAACGATAGACCCACAACTGGCTCCCAACAATATTCAACAAAACAACCAGCTGGCTACTAATCGCACTTGGTATGTTCCCTCCGCCGTCGCGCTTGAACAATGTCAATTAATTTTTATTTGTGTGTTGTAAATAATAAAGATGGTAAATTTTAAGCTCGGTGATAAATAATGACAATGAATTTTTCAACAATGACACGAGCATGGGACAAAGAAAAATTCTGAGTCCCCGACGGGAATCGAACCCATGGCCTCCAAGATACCGGTTGGAGACTCCTTGTGAGCTGGGCCATTTACTAGGTTGATATGTGACACGCGGCCTGCATACTGTTAGGATCAGCAATGAGGAAATTATCTATTGATTTGTAGTGCTTATATGCGATGTCGCTAATTTATGCAGTGCGAATAGTAATTTGATCAGCAACACGAATCACTTCATTCCAACTCAACAGTACTAGTTATGTTTATTGTGTACTACAACTAACACAGACCAAAGTGCGGGATATAACGTTAAATAGGTCGACAATCTCTGTACAATTTAACTAGTCATTATTTTACAGGGTATTAATCTTTAAAAATAAATATATCTCTTCTTCGAATTGCATTTTCAATAAACTCTAACGCTTCACGAATTAAACCATTCATCGATGCCTTTTTCCGACAAATTACTTTTTAAACTAAATTATATCTCGATGCATGAGCGCACCTAAAAAATCACTTCGTACGACGATGAATTTATCTATGTTTGTTATTAATTTAAAACAATTACCCAGTGATTTGTCAATTCTAAATTATCTTTAGTAGAGTAAGAAATTTGAAAGACTGAAAAGAAAAACAGTTCTAGGAGGCATGTACCTCCAAAGTGTGTTTTAAAACAATGAGGACCTGTAAAGCGCTACACAATGGGTAGGTATTAAAACCATGGCGCATTTTAACACTCCCTTTATAAATCCCCTTAACAACACAACGGCCATTAGGCCACAGGTTTGAAGAGAGGTACATAAATGACCTTCTTAACTGACTAAGGGCCTGTTCACATGAAACCGGAATGACTTTCATTCCAGAAGGAGTTCATTTCATCTCCATATATTTCTCTGCATATGTTTACATGATACCAAGACGGAATTTTGTTCCCCTACGAGTTATTTCATTCCGGTTTTCATTCCGAATGCAATTTTCGGTCTGGTATGGCATCTCATTCTGGTATGATGTAAGTTTGAACCCAAAAGGAAAAAACGCAATAGCATTTACTGTTTAGCCCAAAGAAGCAGCCAAATTCCGGTATCATGTCATCGGCCCGGAATACTTTTAGAAACAACATTACTGGCAATAGAAGAACAACAAGAAATCTGGAATAGCGCGATGTTTTTGTGAGAACGGACTGTTATGTGGACGTAATAGTTTTTCAATTCACACCTTTGCCTTTCACTACAGAATACCTGACCCACATACTTGCAAACAATCTTGGAAACGTTGAGGTTGTTTGGCAAATTGGAACAAAATGTCCTTGAATTCCTCAAGACCCGCCTTCCTAACCATGTTTCCAACTCGAACGCAAACGAGCTAAAACTATAGCTAGGAATAAACTGGGTTGGTTCACGAGATATTCTTCGTAAAACATAACATTTTCTAAATTGTTTATCTTTTGTCCTAATCAGATAGTCCAAACATGGCGTCTCAGGCCGACAGTTTTCGTTTCCTGGTTACGACGTTGCTTGGTAACAAGGTTGCTAGGCAACAGAGGTTCTAGAACTTGTCTGTCTATACCAAACGCTAAGTTACTATTTATGTTTAAAGACAAACTTGTTAATTATTACTGCGTTTGGTGATTAATATCTCATAACCAATACTAAGGTCATTTGGCATACTTAACACCCGATTATATTTACGAGTAAGAATAGCTCTTAGTCAGGAGCTCGATGGCTCTTTCCGAACGCCACTAACGATGGTCACGCAACGCTTATCCTATTCAAAAGAAATTTGTTGCGTGACCGCAAAACGTGACTAAAACTTGATTCATTATATCTACCTTTTTTTCTTTTTCACGGATGAAACTAACGTCAATTTGTAACAAAGACGTTGCTAATTAATTACCAATGTTATCGTAATATTCTCCGTTTTTGTAATGGAAACTAATTAATAAATTACCCTCCTAAAACACGTTTGAGGGGTATCTCCCCACCAACTAACAACCCACTTGTTTGCCTACGAAAAATATTTATAACTTAATATGTTAACGGCTTGTATCACGAGTCGAGATTTGAGATTAAAACTCGGACAGTAGTCAAAACCTCAAGTATAACATACTTAACCACGTTACTCCCAGAAGCAAAACTTGTGCTGCTTAATGTAGTTCTAACTTGAAGTCTGTGGTTTCATGTGTTTTTGTTTTTTATCTTATACAAGGTGGTTCTAACTTTTAGTTCTATGGATGAAATTTTAGTGTATGACCATTCGAATGAAAGCTATTGAGCAGTACTTTCATGTGTTTTTGTTCTTTATCTGGTACAATAAAGGTCTAACTTTTAGTTCTGTAAATGAATTCCTAGTGTATGACCATTCAAATGAAAGCTATTGAGCAGTACTTTCATGTGTGTTTGTTTTTATCTTGTACAATTAGGTTCTTACTTCTGGTCCTGTGGATGAAACCCTAGTGTGTGACCATTCAAATGAAAGCTAATGAACTGCACTTTTCGTCTGGCGTTTTTCAATATTCTGCATATGAAATTTGGGATTTTTTTTTTCAAATTTGAACAGTTGCACTTGGGAGTACATAGGATAACTAATCCGTGACCCCGAACAAAGAAGGAAGCAAGAGAATTACAGCGATAACCAGCACGGAGAACCCTGAAAAGAAAATCAAGGCCCACTGTTTATCTGTTAGCGATACCCTGGTGGTCTCCTTCACTTCCGGTTCTTGCTGATCACCGTCCGCGCTGCTCTCCGAAATCTTCTTCTTCTTTGGTGTCATAGTCCTCGCTGACGTCACTGGTGAAAAGACCCCCTTGATGGGGCCTGGGGACCCGCTGGGAGCGTTCATAAGTCGTACTGCGCAAACTCGGAAGCGAACCTCGGAGGAAGCTGGGAGCGAGTTGTACTCGAACTTTGTATTAGGCCCCTGATAAACCTGAAAACGAAGTAGCAGAAAGTATGTGATCAAAAACGAAATTCTCTTCCTGTTTTTCATAGTTTCTTTATTGTTTCTGGGAGAATTTAGCTTTTAGTCAAAACGTAATTCACCATGGTAAAGACTATCAACTATACTGTCTTTGTGCCCAAAGTGCAACACATGTTCCTTTTTAGATCTTTTCATAACATTTTATATCGTCCAACTGGGACACATGACGCTACGTTACATTTCAAGTGCATAAACGTCGATTCGTGAAAATCAAACACGTGAATATTTATCATCAAAGAGAAAGTAGATATGTGTATTGCAAATGTAAAATATTAAAATTAATGTACGGTGATCACTGCATACCATTCGCGTTTTTGCAAGCTTTTCGTGAAATGCAAAGAAAAGCATAGCTTAATAGTGTGTGTTACCAAACCATGATGCTTACTAAGACAAATATTAAGTTTGTCGAAAAACATGCATCTGCAAGGCTATTTAATAAAATAATAATAATAAAAAGTATTTTTATAGCGCCAAAATCCACTAATTGCCCATGGCGCTTTACAATAAAAATATAAATAAAATGATGTTAAAAAGTTAAAAACTCTAAAAATTTAAAAAACGGATATTTACAAATCTAAGTTCGAATGTACCTAAAAAATACAATAATTAAAAAGACTGTTTAAAAAGGTACGTTTTTAAATGTCTCTTAAAAAATGTCAACAGAAGCACTTAATCTAAGTTCAAGTGGGATCGTGTTCCACAGTCTTGGGGCCGCCACAGCAAACGCTCTCTCTTCGTATGTTTTTAATTTTGTTTTAGGGGTCGCCTGAAGGTGCTGTGTAGATGATCTTAAAAATCTCCGAGAGGTGTGATAGTAAAGTAACTCTTTAATGTAGCAAGGCGATGCCCCATGGAGAGCTTTGAAGACCAGTAAAAGAATTTTACACTTTTACACTTGAGATAGCTAACGAGTCGAATAGCAGTTCTCGCGAGGTCTCACATGAACAACCCCCTACCCTTCGGGAAAACGATAGAACAAACAACAGGAACAATGCCCCAAGCCCCAAGCCCAAAAAGTCATAGCAACTGGTACACAAGAGGACCAGTAGAATTGCAAGATTACGAGAGCTGCTACACTAACCTGAACAAAATCTTGGTCCTTTCCAACACATTGTCTCTGTAATAAATATTCAATTTGTTCTCCTCTCTTCACAGTTTGTATAGGGTCCCAGCTCACATTCAGTGAAGAAGGCGTTGTGTTCTCTGCCGTCAGACCTGAATGTTGTCAATCACAAATTGGTTACTCAAACATGCTTTCCGTTGTCAAGAAATACGTCCAAACAATGTCTTGTTGTAGAGTAACAATTCGAACATCTCTGCATTTTTTTGCAACAGTAGTAACACAGTAACACACTAGGGTCATCTACAGACTTAAAAGTTGAAAACACCTTTTACATCATAACAAACAGTACTACTACTAGCCTGTTCCAGACGTTCGGTTGGTGGGGAACGGCGCAATGAATGCGATGATGAAGATGAAAACGGTGAACATAAAAATAGGGAGGGGACTAGGGAGGGGAAGCGAGGGAAAGTAGGCAGAAAGAGCTTTTGTAAAAAAAAAATGATCACAGACGTTCCCTCCCTCCCCACACCTCAGCCCACCCTACTTTTTCTGTTTTTTGTTTTTTTTTGTTTTTTTTTTTTTCGCGCCGTTCCACACTAACCGAACGGCTGGAACAGGCTATACGACTACTACACTGCATGAAATTACTTTGCGTTTGAACCTGAAAATGGGAGTCAAAGGGTTAGTAGATTCACCTGCAAGGTTTTTTTTTACGGATTTCTTTCCATTTTAATGACATTTCTCGTGAGTTATCGCTTTACCAACCACTCACCTTTGACTGTATTGGGCGGCTGCGCAGTGGTCACAAAGGACACGACATCAGAGAAGGGCCCAGGCCCCGCATCATTACTCGCCTGGATACGGAACTGGTACTCAGTCCTCTCGTGTAGTTTTCCAACCTTGTGCGATGTGGAAGGACCATTAAAGGCAGTGACGAAGCTGCACAAAGGGCCATCAAAAAACTTGTCAGTATGGACGCCAAAAGTGGATTTGCCCTTCTAGAGTAGTTCTCAATTGAGTATAGTTAAACCAAAACCAGAGCATTCTCTTGCTCTGGCAAATCACAAACAACAGACAATCCAGTGAACCAATCAAGACTCCAAATGCATGTAGTCATCACGAAGCGCGGGAAAACGAACGCGAGCAAGTCATTATTGGAATTGGTTTTACTTTTCATTGGTTTTACCTCTCATTGGCTGAGAAAGTGGCGAGAGTTTTTTAAACCAATCACAAAGCAAAGCAATGCAAATCCAAAGCAAACGTTAATTACTTTCGACACTAGAGCGGTTTTAACTTGAGTGTCGAAAGTGATTGGTTTAAAAATCTCGCACCACTATCTCAGCCAATCAGAACTAAAACCAAAATAAATCGTGTCTCGCTCGCGCACGTTTTCCCTCGCTTCGTGCTGGCTTCATGTATTTGCTTCAAGTTTTGATTGGTTCACTGGATTGTCTGTGTCCTTTGTGATCGGCCAGAGTAATTACAACTAATTACTTTGCTTTTGGTTTTACGACACTCAATTTAAAACTGCTCTATGAGCTCATATGCAAAGGATTTCTTTTCAACAAAAGCAACAAGAACAACAACACCAGCGGCTAGCGTGAGCTACTTCCAATCTATAGCGCTACTCACCTTCCATTTTTGTCCAGCATTTCAAGTTTGTACGTCACGCCAGCGGTACCAGTCTTGCCGCTTGTACCACGGGACGTCCATCTCAGTTTCAGACTCTGGTACGAGGGCGTGGCCAGTTCCAACAAGGGAGCTGGAGGAGGCAGGTCACCAGTGGTCGCGAACACGGTTGAGCTACGAAAAGAAATGTAAATATTTACACGGTTACAAGGGCTCTGGCACACTGGGGCAACTTAAGGGGGAATTAGTTAGTGTACCGAAGAAGAGATCGATTCGGCGAACAGATACCACACTAGACAAAATGCTGTAAACCAAGCTTATAATGGTTTAATAATCTAATGAAGCCGTATCTCAGGAAAACAACTAAACCACATGCGACACATTAATGAAAATAATGAAAAAAGTCTCACCTAAATGGACCGCATCCTATTTTGTTCACGGCTTGTACACGTATTCTAAAAGAAAAACAAAAGAAAGATGAGGCTTGGAAAGAATAAACTCTTCAGTCTTTATACGTTAAGCAAAATAAGGTTTGTCGCAATATGTCCCGAATGAGAGAGTTAAACAAAAAATTGCTAGTGTAGAATACCTGTCGTTATTGCAGCAAGCGCTAGAAGAAGTATAATCAGGTTTTTTTGTTTTGTTTTTGTTCACAATGAAGAAGGAATGTTAAAACAAATCTACCTTTTCACTTTCAAGTTGATAATACATACACTAAGCAATTTCACTTGTCAACCGCAGCACAACAGTCTTCCTACCTGTAAAGTGTGTTGGGCTGAAGTTCAGTGATATCATACTCCTGTATGACAGAAATTTCTTCCCCGCTTTCAGATCCCTCGCCGGTGTCTACGTCAAAACTAATATTCTTACAGCCGGCCACTTCCACGTTGTATGACGTAATAGCGGTACCATTGTTTCCCGGATGTCTCCAGCGAAGGCGCACATGAGAGGATGACTGCTGGACCTGTAAGGTTAAAGATAACGTTAAGCTATTCATTACAGGACCACCACAGTATTTCTCGAAGTCCTGCTATTGTTTTCTTTACAGCAGTATTTTACTGTTAAAACAAGCAAACTGGTAAAGTTTAAAAAAATCTGAACATGGGGTTCAGGGCCTTATGTATAGACTTTGTTTAAACTATGTTTCATACCATAATTGTTGCTTCAACTGAAATAAAGTCGAAGTATTGATCCGTTAAAGTTGAGGTGCTGAAAACGGCAGGAAACTATTTTGAGCCACCTTAAGCACATTTATCAAGCCTTTTTTGCCTCTTTCCCCAAGTTTTGTAGTCGCCAGCTGCAATTTACTTTTACCCTCCTACCATATTAACTTCGAAAATTATTTACTTTCAACATACGTTTTTAACTGCATGGCTACTAGGTCCAGGTTCATGTGAATCTGTCACGAGTCTACTGATGCCGTACTAGCGTTTACTAAACACATACCCAAGTTTAATCTAAGGCTACTGAAGACCTCCAGAGTAAGCATCAAAATTCAATGTGTTTGTGCTTTTGCTTGCATCGAAGCCGTATTCACAGTAAAATAGGAGCTGTTGCGCTTGCGTCGCTAGTGAAAACCAGGCTTAAGTTTCGTCGAGAATATGATCGCAGCGCATGATGGGAAGGTTGGGTTGAATACCGTCGAATATACAACGGCTTTCCTGTATTCTGAATGGCTGTTTTTTCAGTATAAAAGTAATTATTTATACTCCAGTACTTACCACTTTTATTGACGTCACCGCAGAAGGCGAGGCAGCTGGGGTTTGACAAGTACTAACCGCGCTCCAGGAACTGGGACCAACCGCGCTGAGAGCCTGGGGAGAGTTACAATTCGTGTAAATACACATGAACAAACTGAAACTGAGAGGAAAATAAGCAATCGAAAAGAAACAAATGAAAATATTGTGCATTATATATTCGTCAAAAACGTTCAAAACAACAAACCTTAACTCTGAAGTAATAAAAGCTGGCTGGACTGATTCCTTTGCGGACTTCACAAGTTTTATCCGGGCCACTGTACAGCTGGAAGGTTAAGCGAATATATCAGGACAATACAGTAGCATCGTGTAAATTTAAACTGCAAAACGGTCTTTTTGTTTCCACTACAGGACATTTATCGACTATTTAAGACTTTTTTAGGACAGGCTATGTCCCTAGAATGAATTCATTTACAGTAGTACCTCAATGAACGTGCCATCTTCCATCCATTCCAAGGTATAGCCTGTCACTGGCGTACCATTCTCTGTGGGGCACTATGAAAGAAATATTGAAAACAAGGTTACCAAGACTAATTACTCGAATTTAACTCGGAAGCGCAACATAACAAGATGCTCCATTAGAAAGACCGCTTCTGTTGTAAATCAACAGCACTGCATATTGACGAAAGAATTAACAAAATACCTCAGAAAATCGATTAAATTACATCTGCTTTTTTTAAAGCAGGATTTCTAAAGTTAAGAAATGAATTGGACGACATTTCCAGCAGGTTTTGACCTATTGTCCGGAATAACAGTTTACACAAAAACAAAGAAACAACCAACAACTAAACAGTGTTGGATTTTGCAGTAATGCACAGTAACATGTTCTAAACTTGATTTAATTGGTTAGCTTTTCACCAAGATAAGTTAAAATCAAACATCAAAGCGATTCAAGTTGGTTAAATCCAATACAACTTGGCTGTAAAATAATCGTCAAGTTATGTGTTGTCTTATTCACTCTGAAAGTTTACTCACCTCCCAGGAGACTATGATAGCAGCAGCTGAGCGGCACAAAGTGTCAGGCGCTCTTGGAGCATCAGGGGGGCCTGGGGCTGTAGTGATGTGCGACACGGTGGATACCTTGCCCACCTGTGAAAGAGAGTTAGCAGATGGCAATGAGTACTGGCGGTACTTCATGTAACGGGCTCAGGGCGTACTTACTAAACAGATAGACATCGGGATAAGAGTAGTACAGTGGACAGGGGCACCTAACGGATAACTTGGTGGAATACTTGTTCCGAAGGCCTGCAATCCCTTCAGATATCCGTTAGTAAAATGTCGCCTCTAACTTTCGTGATATGGGAAATATGCTGTTGTTTTCGGTCGGAGAGGTAAAAATGTTGTTTTGGGCACGGTAAAACGCCAGCCAGGATTTTCGGAAGGCAATAACAGCTCGCAAGTTCAGGTAATAAGTTTTTGTTTCCTTAAAGTTTCTAGTTTATTCCACTTTAAAATTTCAGCTAGAAAATTCGAAAACATTTACACAAGTTTTTAAAAATATCCTTGTAAAAGTCCCTAAACAATACGGGAAAACAGTACAACGACATTCCAAGACTTTTGACTGAATTTCCTCGTTGGGTGAACGTGCTCCTGAGTAAATAACGGGTTCAACTCTAAGTGATCATCTCTTACCCCAGCCTCATTTCTTGCTTTTACTCTAAACGAGTAAGTCCGTCCAGGAAGAAGGCCCGATACAGTACACACATTATCCACGAGATGGTACATCTCTCTGAACTCTAAAAAAAAACACAATACAGCTTTTAATTTCATGTAGTTACTTGCATTGTACCTGGGTGGAAGTCACATAACCACATGTAGGCTACACTGCAGCCGACCTAGGTCCATTTACACATGCGCGCGTCTGTCGTAAGGATGTGGTTGGTTGATTTATACAACACGATTCGTGTTGTAGTCATGGCGTAAGTGTGTCGCATGCGATAATCGTAGGCAAAATCGTACCGCCCCTTAAAGCCCGGGCCAAACAAGGATGAGACTTGATGAAAGTTCAAACTCTCGCTCTCGTTTGGCATGGAACTCTTAGCACTCTCATCGACTCTCATGCGCTCTCATCAACTTTGAACGTGCTCAAACTTTTCATGAGAGTCGATGAGAGTTTGGCATACTCTTGTTCTCCTTTGGCCTGAGTTGATGATGGTCAATGAGAGTTGACGAAAACTGTCAGGAGAGTTAACTCTCATCAACTCTCATCCTCGTTTGGCCCGGGCTTAAGAGTTCTCATGCGAAGTTTGATTGCTAGAATTCCTGACCTAGCAATGCACAGTAGCAAACTGATGTTCTCACCCTTTGATCCAGGAGTCTCCATTTCAATGATGTAGCCTGAGATCACAGCACCTCCATCATAGCTGGGTGGATCTGCCAGAAAAACAAAAATCCAAAAATAGTCAATCACTGGCGTTGTGATTATTCCACGAGAGCTTTAAAGAAGATGCAAACGTCATTTAAACTTGTTACTGAGACAAACTTCAAACGTAATACCCGTTTAAATACGTTTTCACCGGTCAAACTACATGTTGTTCCCTCCTCCTCTCTGTACATGTTTATAGGTCAACTCAACTAAAATTCGCTGAATTTGTCTCAATATGCCATGAGAATTTTTTTTGTACAACAAGCGATGTTTTAAGCAAGCTGCTGTGACCCAGTAAAAAGCTGAATACATGGTACAGATACCAAGTAGCTTTGAAACCTGGTGGCATTTTAAAGTCCATATTTGCCGAACTAATATTACGCTTTTGTACTGACCACAAGACCAGTGAGCAAATAAGCACAACTCCTAACTATAAATTTGGGTATATTCAGATATTCAATTACGTATGTTCAAGGTGTTGCTTTAACCCTTTAACCCCTAAGAGTGCCAAATGGCACATAATGTCATAACTTGGTCAATATTTGTTCAATTGATTTGAAATTTTGGCACAAAAATTGTCTTGGCAAGATCTGCATTTTGAAAGCATAAAATTGTACCTCCCCCTATTTGTGACTTGATTGACCACCCCTATAACTTTTGAAACTTTTTTGCCTGATACATTTGTGGTATGCAACATAACTGAAATTAACCACTACACTGAGAGCTGCACAATAAGATATAGTTTAGAGGTATACCTAAAATTTACGGAGATAAACAACTTTTTGAATATTTTTCTTTTCAACGTTTTAACTCATTTCTTTTAAAGCTATAACATTCTTTTTATTTGCTTAAGTATTTTATGCAATTTACTGATCAACACCTTTCAAATGGTGTCTCATACAAAGATATCTGGTTTATACTTTTTAATTCACGAAAAAAGGCCATTTGCTTTAGGGGGTAAAGGGTTAAGCTTACCCCAGCGAAGATCAAGAGTGTTTGGCTGAGGTTTGTGAGTTTTGGATAAGACTGGTGGATTGGCTTGGCCAGGTACCACTGGTAATGTCCTGATCTTTGTCACCTTGGACCACTGAAATATAGAAGACAGACAAAATATGAACTGCTAGCAAAGATGGATAACCAAGTGCTGTTATTTCATCTTTTTCATTTTTTATGCAGAAAAATCTTCATGTCTAACAGACAATTCTTAGATATGTACACGAGGGTATTCACGTCTCCAAAGTCTACACAAACAGTTTGTAGCTAAGGGTATGGTCACAAATAAAATGCAAAATTTTTTTTTTTAAAAAAAACGTCTGGTAACTGGGCACTTTTCCTAAGTAAATACTTGGTTGTGGCCCTTTAAAAAAAACACTTCATGTAGATGTAGAATGTCTTAAAATAAATAACCTCCCATGGAAAAACTGGATTCCTTTCCTACGTGGACAGTCAGTGTGGTCCACCGCACAAAAACAGTACATGTACATTTTTAACTCGTCTTGAGTAAACACCTCTCCTGAGTATTAGATTTTTCTTCTTCTGGAGGTGTCAGTTTATTGAAGGCTAGACTGTAGAAGCATTGATGGAGTTTCCTCAAACATCGCATAACCACTTTGGAGTACTTCAATTTTTGTCACGTTACCATAAAAACATAGATATGCCATGCTGCTCTAATCAAAGTCTGCAAGCTCACCTCACTGATACCGCCGTCGCTAACTGCTGCAAAGCGGATTCTGTACAAATGTCCAGGAGATAAGCCAGTAAACGTGTATTCACATTCCAGTCCTCTGTACACCTCTTTAAACTGTCCACCTTCAAAATAAAAAATATAAGTAAATAAATAAATAAAAATAAATTTATCTGAATACTGAATATAACACGCTCAGTCACACTATCAGCTTTGAAATTCTTCTTACTAGTTATGATACATTTTCTATGTTCTTGCTATGAGAAATTGGTTCTCCTTGACATAACATTTTTCTCTTCCATCAGCTGGAGGCCTACTTTTTCTGATCACAAAATATTACTCAGTGAAATCCTCAATTCTTCGAACGTCCAAGAAAAACGAAAATTGGTTGGAGAAATCAAGAGATCAAGAAATCAGGGTAAAATTGCCGTGTTTGATTGAGTGAAGAAAATCCAACGTACATGAAAACGAGTTTTTTGTTTGAGTTATTGGGAGGTTCGAGAAATGATTGTTTCTTAAAAGTGCTTTTCAGGTCTTGACCATTCCCTCTAAAGCCTTGTGACATTTTACAGTTCCAATTACACCAATCCTAATGGACTGTGCATCTAGAAAAAATGGCTCATCTTTTCAAGATTATTTTTGTAATGTCAGTCGTAGCCATCTGTCTATTTTCAGTCTTTATTTCTTCTTTGGTGTCTTATTTTGAGGTTTCTTTCAATTTGACGGCAATTTTGTACATTAAATAATGGCATAAATGTTGTCGATGATGGTGCTACTTAGAAGTGTACATAGGAATCGTAACTTCTTGAACCCTTGCTTTTAGTTAGTAGTCTGCAGTTTCTGTGAGTATTATTTCTTAAGCCCTGGCCAAAAGGTAACGCAAGTGAACACAAGTAGGCGCAAGTTGAACTTGCGTGCAAGTGCACACAAGTTGTCAAAAAAAGCTATTTCAATGCTACTGCGTGCGCTGCAATTCAGTACTTGAAGTAAACAGCAAGACTTGCGTTGACTTCCATTGGGTGGCCAAACGGTGAAAAACTTGACTTGCGTACAAATTATCAATTTTGATCTCGACCAAAGTGAATGCAAGTCATCGCAAGTCAACGCAAATGCACGCAAACGGAGTCGCAAGTAGACGGAAGTTGAAAACTTGCATCTACTTGCGACTCCGTTTGGCTAGGGCTTTACTAGTAAATGTAGCAGTTCAGTACCTTTGCCATCATCTGCCTCTAATATATGAGCTGTGATCTCTGATCCTCCTGTATCTGATGGTGGGGCTAAAGGCAAAAAAAAAAATTAATGTTGCACATTTGTGTGAAAAAGGGGATTTACCAGTTATTGTTAGGTGTAATTATCTTGTTTTAATTACCCCATGAAACAGTGAATCCTGAAGAGCGAACTTTTCCTTCAAGCAGAGGACAAGATGGCTGACCTATGAGATAAATAAAATTAAAAAGTTACATGTACCTGGTTTCATATATCACCTCAGGAGACAGCCCCAAAATAATTTACCAATTTTATAGCGGAGCTCCACAGCAGCCCAAGGACCGCAGGACGGAGCCCCATAACCACAGAAATAGGAAAACCATGAACTTGAGTTTTCATGGTCATCACGGCTAGCGACATGGCTCGCAAACGTACATACGTACGTACGTCGCCCACTGCAGAAATAGATTAACCCAAACCTCTTTGATACTGGGCATCCACGTCATGGTCAATTGACAGCTGTCAATACAACGTGCCCGCTGACCAGTATCACATGACCATATCGTGGGCTCAGGTGTATAACTCATTGAGGTCATGTGTTTTTTAAAGTTGACCGCTGACTGGAAAATGGTTTTTCTATTGGATCGTGGGCTCAAGTGCTATTTTTTTTTCTGTCTATGGTAAGTGAATTCATATACATAATTGTAAAATTCATCAAATATTCATGCAGGTGCAAACCAATCCCAGTACCATATTCAGATCACATGTACACGACTGTAAACCCCAATACAAATTAAACAATAGAATTAACTTTTGATACAAACTCCTGCTCAGCTAATTAGTATTCATTAACTTTTGATACAGATCTGTACTGATTCGCATAACAATACTTTGCATTCAATTTATTGTTTTCATTTCACAAGTAGAATAAAATATTCGCGTCCGATCTGTATGGCCGTTTACAATGACTCGCCTATCGGCTTGTCATTGTAAACGCCCATACAGATCTCCCACTCATATTTTATCTACTACATAAAGGGCAAAGTAAGAATTTACCGGGGAGCTTCGCTTTTAGGATTGGCTTTAATAAAGTTCTTACCTGGTCTCTCAGGACATGTGTCAAACATGACAGTGTCGCTCCACTTGCTCTTTCCTTGTGGATTAGAAGCCAGTAGCTATCACCAGAACACAATAAATCAGCATCACATGTAGCACATAAAATTATTTGAGTCCAGGGTTAGTGATAGAAATATAGTTGTGGCTTGTAGGTTTCGGGCTTTCACTTGCCAAAATGGCTAGTGACAATTTCAGGCATTTTATTGGGGAGAAACAGCAAAATGAAAATTTTCGACTCTGAGATAACGGAACTAACAAGGTTAGCCATGTTGAGGAAGTTGAAGAGTTAAGAGCACGAAATCCATTTGATTCTGCAACTCAGCACCCCCCACTCCCCCCCCCCCTTGGTAAAAGAAAAAGGGACTGACCAAGACAAAAGGGGGGCTGCTCGTTTTCTACCTTAAGGAGTTCATTTAGCCTCCGCATGAGGGCAAGATCTGGTGGTTGCACAAACATGTTCAGAACTGAATCAGCATCTCTTTATATATTTGCAAGAGACTGTGTTCACAACTAGCCAACTGTATGCTGTCTGGCCTTTAATTAAACCTCTGACGAGCAAAGGATGCATAATGACCTATAATACACATGTACAACTACAATAATCAACAACATTCTTTTGTTTTGATGAGATTTATTTACCAGCCACACTTACCCTAAATTTGTAGCAAGTATTTCTCTGTAGCTTTTCAATTATGCAAGCGTTTTCTATCCCCCGATAAACCACACGGAAACCATAGCCCTGAAATGTTAAAGATCATCAGAAAAAAAATGGATGGTTACAACAAAGCATTATTTTTTATAGAACAGAATTTTTTAACACATTTAACACATCAACCCCTTTTGCACCCCCAGCAATTAAGTCCATTCTAAACATTCAAAGCAGGAACATTACCCGAACCTTGGTGTGATCATCAACATCTACGTGTGCATGTAATCTTACTGGAATTTACTGTTGACTACGAGAGTACACTAGCTAGTCAGGGAAGTGAGTTAAAAGAGATCTGTTACTTACCGTAGTATCATCTTCCATCTCCAATAGATACTCTGAGATCTCAGCTAGAAAAACATATCAATAACTGACATCAATACTGCATTTTTATGATTGAAATTTATTGATTAAAACAAAAAATAAAGACAAGACTAGTTCAAAATTCTGCTTAATCCAGCACAGTGAGTGATCCACACAGTCTAAAACTTAGGCAAGTTTCTGTAGAATATAAGCAAAGTTCTTCATGCACATGACTTGTGTAGAAGTTTTACTACTCATACAGTGCATCACGACATTTACCTCCTTTGGACTCTGGTTTACTCCAAGAGAGACTAATGAAGTTGACGCCAGCCTTGTCTAAATTGGGAGGTGTGGGAGCAGATGGTGCTCCTGCACTGGTTACGCACTTCAACTCTTTGCTAAATTTACTGCAATGATGATAAAAAAAAACAGAAACAAATAATAATATATGTAACTTTTCACAAAGTGATAAACAAGTAAATGTGTTATTAATGTGAAAGAGATATAAGGGTGAAAGGCAAGAGGAAACCATCGGGATGGTTGATACCAACCCTAGGAAGTGAAGGGCATTTAGTTCCCTTTGGGAAGGAGGTACCCTCAGAAGATAAGGCTCGAGGTACGCTGTAGTACAACAAAGGGCTTTTCTGAGGTAGGGAAAACAATTCGGGTATCTTCCAGCAGTCAAAATTTTTGGGAAGTGTTAAGAACAATGTCATTTAGTGCTCAACTGGTATCTGGAAGGCCATGTGTTTTATTCCTGTTTGGACTCAGACTTTTCTTTGTCCGACACTCGTGACAAGTGAACATTTCATCTTTCTTGTCATTTACAGTTATAGTATGTTAAACATACAGAAAGTGGGGTCGCTTGTGGTACAGTTAAGTTAAAATATGATCCCTCCATTACTTTGTGGTTAATTGTTCTTTTGACTTGCCGTCTTGGTTTTACATCCAAAATACATTGTGGTATTAAAAAGAAATTGTAAAATTACATAGTTTGTGGCTATTCTGATGCAGTTTTTCTTCCCGGCCAAGGGACTCTTCGGAGACCTTTCTGTTTTGGCAAACTTGTCGAACAACACGCATGTGCCTACTCGACACGTTTGGCAAGCAGAAAGGTCCCTGAAGAGCCCGTTGACTGGATAAAACCTTCAATCAGACTAGCCAAAAACTATTTCACAAGTAACTATCAACTTTTATTGTCAATGTTAAATCAAAGGACAGTGCAGAATGCAATGGAGTCGACAATTGAAAGTATTGTTTTATGTTCGTGTTTATTTGCGTTATTTTACTTGCAATTAGATGTTGAAACACCACTTGTATTCCTTCCCGAGTTTTTGCTACGCTAATCTTTGCAAACGTAACACGATATTTCTGTTCGTTTGTAACAAGATACTTTTGTTGTTTTCCTTGAAAATGCCGTAACGTGACCCTTTGTTCGTTTGTCTCTTTTTTTGTTTCACGGCGACATCGATGGCATTTGTCTTCCTTTCAATAATTAAGCCAATTATTTCACTTTAATTTAATTAAGTTGCGGTTTAAACTGCACGAAAGACGTTTCTCAAAAAGTAAAGAGCAAATCTAGTCAAAAAACATCTCTTTCGAAAGGTTTTTAAAACGCAGTACAGCTAGGATATCTGTTTCCTGGTTATGAGGAGTTTCACGCCGAAAATCCCGGTGCAAGTTTTTACCTTCCTACATTACGAAAGCGCTATGAAAGTCTAAAAATCTAATTTAATTAATTTGCGGTTTTCACTTGGCGCCACGAAGTCTGCAGGAATCCTACCACAAACACGCAATACAAGTGATGTTCATGAGAGTTCCAGCAAAAAACGTAGACTAAACTGCGCATGCGTTTGGCGTAAAGAACGTTGCCCTAGAACGTCGAGTAGTACCACAAGGAGAGCAAAGGGTTTTCTGAAACAAATATATACGTTTGAGATCTTCATATGAAAGTAACGTAGATGTGCTCCAGGTTTTACCTAGGGGTACGGTCAGGTGCTCCCCACCCCCACCCCCTCCACAAGGAATAATTAATTAATTGATAATAATTAATTAATTGGTGATTAAAAGTTTACACATTAGCGCGTTAGGGGTTTAGCAGATGACAGCCCACCAAACCATCACAAAAGTGCATTCTGCACTAAAAAATTAAAATGCCTGGTGTGCATGTAAACTGCTTTATATATGAGTTACAGTATATGATACCCACCTAGCTCCTATGCTATTCACAGCCTGCAGTCTGAATGCACATGGTGTTGCAGGAGGCAGCTTATGTGTCAGTTTAAACTGTCTCTGAGGCCCACAGTACACCTCTGTGTATGGACCACCCTTTTCACCTTTATTCCATTCCAGTCTGTATAATGTGATCGGAGAGCCATTATCTGATGGAGCCTGAGAATTAAGATATAACAAAGGTTAGTTTACTTTTCCACTGGCCAACTGAGAAACCAAAGTATGGATTTATTTTTGTTTTTGGTACACTTCTAAATAATTATTGTTGATTAATTATATTAAGCAAGTATAGGCCAAGGGACCTGTGAGCTTAGGAGGGCAGATTTTGACAGTTGTTTTGAAAATAGGTAGAAGTCGGGTTTCAGGGAAGAGTGGCCAAATGTTGGTGGGCTTTTGCTAGACTGTTGGTCAGACCTCAGGCATGCAGCCAACAATCCATGAACTACTGACTGTCTGATATGGAGGTTATTGTTCACAAATGCTGCAGTGTCAAGATATAATTTTCAAATGTCAAGCATATCAAGTCATGTAGGTGATGAGATCTAAGGGATTAAAAATTCTGAAACACCAGTCTGGCAGTCAGAAATGAAAATTGATACTATGAGTTTTGAAGATGCATTGTAGCAAGAACAAATTTTAAACTAAAAAAAACTAACCGTCCACTTGAGAGTGAAGCTGGTTTTTGTCTTGTTTCCGAGATGAGGTTGAGCAGGTGTGGATGGCACAGAACATGGCATGTCACAAGTAACCTCTGGAGAAAATTCTCCTTCTTCATCATCCTTCTTAGCTTGTAATCTATCAAACAATTGACGCAACACATGCATTTGAATAAAAAGCTCTTGATTGACTGTGAAAAGTAATCCTGGTTTGCTAATACAGTGTACATTATTTTGAACTCAACTACATAATTGAGTAAAGAATCAATGCCTTGCAACAGCTGTTTAGTGTACAAACTCACAGGAAAAATTCTAATCAAAATGTTTTGTTTTGGCCAATACAGACCAATGAAGACACCAGAGCAATCCCCATCAGCAAATTTATATGTTTTTAGGTTTTTAAAGGTATTAGTAAAATGGGATAAATAAAATGGGAAATTGCAGTGTCAATCCTACAGAGTGCATGGCTCTTCATTCACTGTTCCCTGATCAAATTGGTATTTAAAAAAGGTGTTGGCTTTTGTCGAGGAAGGAAAACCAGAGAACTGGTCAGGAGAAAAACCCCAGAGCAACGATGAGAACCATCAACAAACTCAACCAACATTGGACGCCAGTCTGGGAATCAAACCTGGGCCACAGTGGTGAAAAGTAACAAACTAAGGCCTTACCTGAACTTATACTGAGTTCCAGGCCTGAGTTCTTTAATTATAAACTCCATATCTGAACCACTACAAAAATGTATAAATTAAATTAATATAATATAATTTTTAGCTCATTTGGGATACATGTACTTGGATAGTACCATATTTATTCGATTAAGCGCCCACCCGAATAGCGCCCACCCGAATAAGCGCCCACCCTGTAGGTTGGAAGAAGCGCCCAGCCCGAAGCGCCCACCCCACCCGCTAAAAATTGACGTGACGAGAGGGGAATGACAGGAGAATCGAAGACACCGAGACACCGGACCAGCAACAGACTTTTCAGTATTCGTTGGACTCCACGTCTGTTTTTTTCTCGCAAATAAGCGAACGATGGTGTAGCGCCCAGCCGAAAAGTGCCCACCTCGAAGCGCCCACTCTCAAGGCCCAAAAAAATAAGGCCCAGGGCGCTAAACGAATAAATACGGTATTTAAACACTTGTGATGCGCATTTGATCATATCTTACCATGTAAATTAGCACAATATATGAAACATATGAAACTACAGCAAGAGTCTTAAGTTTACCTGTAAATTGAGGTATAAGGTGATGTTTTGGAGAACATTTGTAGATCAAAGCTGCATCCAGTTAGATGACTGTTGTTACTAACTTGTCCAGCCCATGACACCTTCACTGTTGAGCAGTTTAAAACTTCAATCTAAAAGAAAAGTAAAAAAGTTTATTTTGTATATTGTTAACGTATAGTAGTCAACATACAGACCTACATACTATAAAATAAATGTGAAGGAGGTTTGGATACCCGGCCTTAATTAGCATAAACATTTAGGGTTTTACTGTCGCTTGCATCTAAGCATAAACACTCGCTGCCAAAATATGATCTAATTGGGTATTAAACTTGGCATGATTCGTCATCAAACGTTGAAGTTAAGCAGACCGTAAAGGCCCTTTGCACTCAAAATTCTCACTAAAAACACTGAGTACAGGCAAACTTTACACCAGAAGTGATTCAAGTGAACCTGCAAATGCATATTGACACAGATCAGGATCAATATTTTGGAAGAAGTCTTCATATCCAATCTTTCCGCCATTTCGAAACCAGAATGTGTTGAACTTTCGGCACGAAAGTTGCCGTTACGGTGTGCCAAACTTCAACGTTTGATGACATATCATGCCACATATAATACCCAATTACATGTAGATCATGTTTCGGTGGCAATGTTCACGCTTAGATGCAAGCGACTGTATTTCTCCATTTACTGATCTGTAGTTTTTGTTTCAATTGAGAAGATACATCAAACACTGGAGACAGTGTTTCATCGGCTATCCAATCACCTCAATTGTTGTCAAAAATACGACGTACTCCACCCTGTTCCATATTTTCAACTCTCCTTTCAGTGTTTGGATATCCCAACAAAACACTGTTTTTCGAGTTTGATGTATTAGTTGGCAGTTAAATAAGAGTGGTGGGGCAAAGAAAAAACTGGGACAGGCCTGATGAGAGCTACATATTTGTCATTTCACCACCGAGCTTGAAATTTACTGTCCTACTTTATTTATCTTCATACAGTACACTGTCCACATTGCTGATCCTAGCAGTATGCTGGACGCATGTCACATATGAACCTAGTAAATGGCCTTGTTCAGCATGAGTCTTTTTGTAGCTCAGTGGATAGAGCAACCACCCGCTGTTTGGAACGTCAGATTTTTTCTTTGTCCCATTGCTCATTGCATCTTTCTCAATAAAATTATAAAATGTTCTCAAGTGTGAGATTATCAGGCTTATGCAAATTGGAATTATACAGAGAAAAGTAAATTAATTCTGCAGTGTTAACTTTTACCTCAGGTGCTTTGTGAATCTTCAGCTCCTCAGACATAGTTTTACCTTTAGAATGAATGAAAAAGAAAGAAGCCTCTAAATAAAATACTCAAAGTAACTACTGTAAGCGGTACGCATATTTAGTAATTTAAAGCATGACACAAGTCATGTATACCTGATGGACGGCGGAGCACATGACGAAAGACCGGGGAGGCCAGCATGGTACAGTATGTCAATTAGGGAGAGCGAGGAGTGCAATGTCCGTCCGAGACGATACCCGACCCGGGGCGCCGATGCACGGGCCGCTAAATATCGGTGTATATTATGATATTATTTTAAAACATGCAAATGTAGCTCACGATCAGTTAAGATAATGTTTCATTCGTATTTTTTCCCAACTGGACTAACAAACTACATGTGAAAATATTAAATGACAAGATCACAGCAACATGTTGCAATTTAATCAAATTGCTAGAAAATGCTTTCTTGTAAAATACACAATCATATTACTAGATACACTACACAGTAACATTTCTTTTTCAAAATTATTATTTATAAGTTTCTCTTTGTGATGATAATTAAAACTAAGTCAGCAAATATAATATATATCATGACTTCAAGTGTTAAGGGGTGTAAAGGCAAAAGAAAAACCCTAACAGATAAGGATGTGAAAAAATATTCCGACTGATAGGGAAAATTTCACGTTTTAATTATTTCATTTCCCAAAATCCAACTTGAAAAAAGATGCTATTGATTTTAGTAAAACCTGGCTTTAACAACCAGAAAATAATTAAAATATTTCTGAAAATAAAAAAGTCCTCTGGATTGATTTGACACTGAAATGTTCTTATTTTATTATAACTTTCTTTAAAATCCATTTGAGGCCGCTGCATTTCATACAATTTATTTAATTCTTATAACACATTTTGATAGGATGTATATCACATTTCACAATTTGAAGCAGCCTGTATCCTGAAGCTGGTATCACTATGGTATCATATCAACGCATCTGGAATTTTATTTGTATAGTCATTAACAAACACTATTCTTCTCCCTTACAGAGGCTTGCCTTTGGGTATTATTTTTCCAAAAAGAAAATATCCAACAAATGGATATTGTTTGTAAAAAACAACAAACTAGAGTCTGGTCATAATAAGCGTGCCAAAGCATTGTTCTCAAAATAAATCAGCTAATTGTTTTCAAAAAATAGCAAGCAATTATAAATCACAAATTTCTACGTATAATAATTTATATTCATTTCCTTTGCCATATTTTCTTGATTAAAAATCCCTGGGAATTATTTCAAACTTACATGTAGCCTAGAGGACCAGACGTTTAAAGTATTCAACTCCTGCAGGTTATTCGAGCCTGGCGACTTTTTATTTAAGCAAGGGTTTTAATTCATTATTTTTAAAAGATGACACGTATATCTTTCTATTATATGTACAGCTTATTGCTTTCAAGAAGAGTTTATTTAAAACTCCACCTTAGATACCCAGCATTTATTTGAGACCCAGCATTTAATCAAATTTAATTAATTTGCATTTAAACAAATGTATTTTGTTTCTCTCAAGATGTGTCCCATTTCTCTCAAGATGTAAAAGGCAGAAACTTTCATTTGGGGCATACTGTAATCAGTGAGCAAGATTCTAAGAATTCAGTGGTACAGCTCTCTACTTGCTAAATAGATAACTGTCTATAATACAATGTATATTGTGGACTTTCCCTGGAGTTTGATCTCATGAACAAGGTAAGGTAAGGGAAAGTCTGTTCGGCTGGGCCTGCGGGTTTCGGTTTCGTTTTTGTGGTTTTTCCCCCCTGGGTTCCCTGGGAGAGAAATTAAAAAAAACAAACCCCCGGCCCGCCCCCGGGGGGACAAACAACCCCCCCCCCCCTGAACAAGAGGGGTTGTAAAAAGTAGAATTAAGTAGAAATGAGAGAATAGGCAAAATCCCTTGGTTTAAATTTCCCTAAAGGACACAGCCAATCGCACATAATCTCCAATCTTCCCCTGTGGTGACAATTCCATGTTATCTCCCTGTATTCTCAAACATGTCCCTGTGGTTAAATCAGAGATTAGCCCAACAGGAAACAAATTACGAGCCAAAGCATCTCATTGTCACTTTTCAATAAACAACATGCAGTGCATGCAGAAGCGATGAAGCGATGGGCAAGTTTTTCTCTTTGGGGCAAGTGGGTTTTTTTAGTTTACATGTAGTTTTTTTTTTTTTTTAGTATTCTTAGTTTTCCTGATGGGGGGAACTGCCCCCCCCCCCCCCCGCTAAGTATTGCCAGGGGGAAATTTTACTTCAATTCTTCTTTTCTACCTGCCTAACTCTCCAGACTCTTTTGGATGCCTTCCTACTTCAAAATTTAATGAAACCCCCCACATGATGTCTGTAAACTGAATCTATCAGAGCTGGTCAAATATAATTTGTCTGTTTTGTTTATATTTTGTATTTTTCCTTTTTAACTTTCCAGGAGTATTTTGCTTTGTGTTCTTTGCGGCGATTTCTTCTTGTGCAAAAATTGATCTCTGTCCATGTCTTATTTATTCCTACAGGTAGTTAGTCCCCAGTCCTATTCAGTCTGTCGGTCGCGCGAAACAGAACCACTCGACAGCCCAGGACATAAAGCGTTGACTATGTCATCGCTTAAAAAAAGGGAACCCATTGGGATCAGTAAATTTGAAAATGACTAAAAAAATAAATACATTATTTAGCAGTGGGAGTTTCCTTTTATCAATTGTCAAGAGTTGGTGTACTGGTATTGCACATTTTTCGCAACTTCACCTTTCTCTTTCTTGGATCAATATAATGGTTATGTATTGAAAAGAAATCCAGAATATTTTTTACAAAATAAACAGCAAAAAGTATGTGTCAGATAGAACTATTATAAAAGCCAATGCAACTTAATCCCATTAGATGATGTTTCAATTTTAATGATAATCTAGCTAATTAAAAAGTCTAAAATGAGAATAAATTGTATATGTAGCAAAAAAAAGAAAATCTATTAAAAATAATTTTATAAACACGAGGTATCTAGAGTTTCTCTATTTTTGTTTGCGTGTATCCATAAAAAGGAAAACAATAATATTTCTACTTATAAAACATATTTCACACAAGAATCGGGTTAAAATTTTTAGCCTTCTATAAAAACTTCTATCTTTACTGTCAGTAGTCTAAATATTTTTTTTACTTCATAGGAAGTATGTGGTTATGAAACTACAAATAAAAATGGATGTCTGGAAAACTTCTTGTTCCCTTTTCAGATTTCTCTAAAACTCCCCCAAGATATTTTTAATTATACATATACAGAACAAAAGGAATTCCTGTTTATTAATTTCCTCACTCCACAGAGTGGCATGTCAACCATAGCACAGGTTACAAGCTAAGTACTTGTGGGACTACTTTACCATGAACATTTGTAACTTAAAAAGCTGTTTGTTAACAAAGATGAAAAGAAATTAATACCAAAAATATTAAAAACAGAAGCACGTTTATAATAAATACCTTTATCTGGCTTTGAGTCCAATGGAGGATCTGTTCCAGAGAAAAAAAAGAAGAAATATATATTAGCCCTTTCTGTCAGCTATTAGCTTCACTGGTAATAGCAAGGTTTTCATTTTTAATATATTTCCTGTGCTTCTATTTTTGTCATTTCAGTCGACTAGACTACGACAAAAATAGCAATCGAGAAGCGACAAAAAAAAGCTTAGAGGCAAAAAGAAATTCCCCAAACTCAAACAATAATAAAAATTCACGAAATGACAAGAATTATATTTAGCATCAAGCCACCGACTAGAACAAACGTCGCGTATTTCAAGAAAAAATTCTAAAAGAAATAAACCAAACCAGATCTGAAATCAGAAGTTTGTAAGCCGTAAAGCGTGTTCTGCTTTTCAAATTAGCTACTATCAAAGAATGTTGTATACTTTATCTAACAATTAAAGCGAAAACATAAGGATTACAATTCATGCTGTAATTACCGTCTTTAGAAGGGTTCGTTTTGCTCTCCCCATTCATACAGCCGGCTGAATTAACTCGTACATATTGTTTTAGCCCTTGAATCGGCAGTTGAATGACCTGATGGCAATGGCCATTACAATTTTCGTCTTCTTTGTTGCTGGCCTTTCTTTCCCGGAGTTTCTTCTGTAGTTTTTCCCGCTGTTTTTCTAAGCGCTCATCGTTTTTTCGGACGTCGGCATTCGCGTTTTGAGATTGTTCGTTTCCATCGCTGCAGTTACAGTGGAGACAGTGGTTGATGTGTTGAAATTCCTGCAAGTTCGAAGCAGAATCCGAATCTAACTCGTGATAGACTCCATCTTCCGACCGAAACACCACCGCATGATCAGTGTCTGGGTCGACCAGTCGAACAATCTTCGGAAGCACTTGGTCCTTTTCAGAGAAATTCAAACAAATGACCGTGCCAGACGAAGTCCGTAGCTCGATCTTACATCCCCCTGCTTCTTCTTGTGGGGGCATTTTGTTCAAATCTGCCGACATTACAACATAGAATACACTCTTAAAGCCCTGTGCTCAAAGGCAATCGCTAAATAAAACTATTTCGTCTTCACAGTCCACAAGATATGACTTCGGACACCGCGTGAAAATCTCAAAAGCACCTTTCAACTCGACGCTGTTTTGGCGCGACTGAAGAGTCTAAAATCCCTCATAACAAGAAGACACCGATCTCGAATGTCAAATTAACTAGTGCCACTAGTCTGGTAATCCCAAGGAAAAGGAAAAGCGGTGTTTTAGCGTAAATTTTCAAGCTAACAGCTGCTTCCCACCATTAACTTCCACGTAGTCTTTTTTTGTTTTCCTCGCACTTAACATCCGCTGACCACAACGAATTCTTCAACGAACAAAGAATTCTGTGGGGGAGGCGTGGGAGGGTAGAAAACCGGAACCAAAACAGAACAGTAACCGCATATTGGAAATTGTTTGTTTCTAAATTTATTTTTTCCCGTTTTGAGAATTCCTTTCTGAATATTTTTGACCCCAGTCACCTCAAAAGAACTTCTAATCCAATTTACACTATTCAAGTGCCATTTCCTTGCCAATCCTAAAAAAAAATATTGACACTGATGTTTTAAATAGTACAGTTTCATTTTCAGTTTATTTTTAATTTAATCACAATTTAATAGCTCGGCTAACATGCCGTCTATGTGGGATATTTTTCTTAACATAGGTCAAACATTTTTATAAAGTCCCTCAAGTTGAAATCAACCACTAAAGAAATAAAATTGAGAATAATCAGGGATTCAATCAGAAGTACGTAGATTATGTACTTCTGATTCAATATTATAATAAGTGCGCAAAGCCATCCAGGCAGGAAATACTGTAACACGCGTCTTTTCGTAGGCTAGGAATTATAAGGAACTGAATTATTAAACAAGAGAGCATATTTTTGATATGCAATTGCCATTTTTGGCATTTTGGGGCTGCAAAAGTTTTTGGGGAAGTTTTTGGGGCGTTTGGGGGGCGTTATAAAACATCAAAGAAAGTCCGGAAGACAATTAACGAAGAAAAGTTCAGACTGGGAAGACGGGGAACATTGAAAATAAAAATAGTCATGCGAGAATTTTTAAGGTAAATTAAACCCCTTGGCAGGGGCGGTTCCGGGTTTTCAAAGGGGGGGGGGGGGGGGTGGTTTCCTTCCCTTTTGGGGGGGGGGCGTTTTTTTTTTTTCCCCCCCCCCCCCCCCCCCCCCCCCCCCCCCCCCCCCTTGGTTGGTCGATCATTTGGCGTGGAATAACTGCTCCCATCAATTTGAGTGAGGGAAATACCTGGCTTCCACCATTTGTCCACTTCCGATGCCAAGTACAAAACATTTTGATCCTTGTGCTTGTGCTCGCCTTGCACTTATGCTTGCGTCAAGGCCGTTATCTCAGTCGTCCCTCATAACACTTACACTAACGTTACTTTTGTTACAACAACGGACAAAAGCTAAAGCTGCGAGGATTCGGACCAGTGCGGGGAAACGTTGCCGAGTGCTCTCCCCTCCTAAGTCCTTCAATGGGACGGGAAACGGGCGAAAACACAGAAAAATGAAAAAGAGGGGAGCGCAGAGAACCAGGCACCACGCGCGCTTACTTTTAAACGCGCACAAAAACTGCAGAAATCAGGCCGGACTCTTGATTTTTTTTTTTTATTTTGCTGTACTTATAATTTTTCTTGCTGTACTTATAATTCTTTCCAATTTAATGCAACTGACCTGTAACCGCTGCTATATTGGACATTTCTAGATAAAGTACTTAAAGGAGCAAAACCCCCGTTTCTTTATCTGTAACTCTGATTAAAACGTCTTATCATTCAGTGTTCCGTGATGTCGTAGAAAGAACCCAAGCCGCAGGCAAGGGTTCTATAAGCCAATAGAGGGAGTAAAATCACGTAGTATGATCTTAATCAAAGTATAAAGACAAAAAACGAACCTTTTTTCCTTTTATAAAATTACTGCAGGACGAAAATACAAAGGGGCGAGGATACGACGACACATTTTATTTGCGCGCGCGTGACATTTTTGCACGCTTCTACATTACTTGCAAAAACAATTCGGACGTTTAGTTTTTGGACACTTTTTATCTCATTTCGGACACTTTAACTATGTAAATTTACGCCTACAAAACACGAATTAGACTGAAACAACGTCTGTGAAAATGGTGGTTTTACTGCACCCTCAAGATTTTACAGATACACTGACGCAAAAAATAACAAATACTATCAAGCCGTTACGTATCTCAAGCCGTGTCCTAACTAGAGTTCCATAAAGGAAACTAAAAGTTATGGAGCTCAAAGTGGTTTAATGATCTGGTACAAGATCTTCTAATGGATCATCTGGTTCTAGTTCCTTACCCGATGTGACAAGGAAGGGTTTTGAAATGGCAGAAACAGTGGAAACTGTAACTAAGGGACTGGAACAGCTTCCACTATTTCTGCCATCTAAAAACCCTTCCTTGTCAGATCGGGTTTGTTGTGTAAATATTTCGGACGCTTAAAATTATCGTACCCTTTTTTGTCCGAAATTTTTTGCAAGTAATGTATTAGAAAACTTGACTCGTACTGCTAACCGATAAGTCATATTTATTCTTGGCATTTTGATAAAGAGGAGCTTTTTCTATGATTTCTAAGAGTATCAGTTAATTTCTATATTCTTTGACCTTTTTTAGTCTGTAAGTATTTAAAAATCCTTATCATTTAAAATATTAGTCTTCGGATTTACTCGCAAAATACCGTATTTCCCACTAGTTTACACTCTCAGTCTCCATCTAGGTGTATAAATGGCTCCCGGCAAATTTAATGCTGGAGGAGGGGTAACCTTGCAATGGACCAGCATCCCATCCAGGGGGGGGGGAGAGTACAAATATTCCTAATGACTTCATGCTAGAAGAAACCAGGATAAGCCCTAAGTCCTGTTTCTTGGAGGTCCTGAAAAGTTTTCACACCCAGAAAGCCATAGCAAAATCTCAAACCCTATGATTCTACCAAGCTGTTTGATTTGCATATTTTTGATATGAACAGAGGTTCCCTTCATACAAAGTTCCAGGCCTGTACACTTCTCTGTTTTTAAGATACAGATAACTGAAAAAGGCTTTGCAGGCCCAAAACGTTTCAGGGGCTTTTGAGAAATGGGCCCCAGGTCTGATGTAACCTGCAATCAGGCATAATTTACACCTGATCACAGGTTACGACTGATGGGCCACTAGGCCTGAACACAGACTTTACCTTTTCACTTAACCTTGAAAAAACTAGAGCCCATTTTATTTTATCAAAAATACTGTATCATTTGATTAAGGCCAACCCCTTTTTTTCGTTTATCGTCATATACGTTTTCTGATTTTGGGTCGGTCGGTCGGAATTAAAAAAAAAAAAAAGTGGATAAGGAGTCTGGAACTAGGAGGCCTGGTACCTCAGCATAATATCCGTGGAGCCTGGAAACAAGAAGACATGGTTACAAAGTCAACATAGTGGCAATGGAGGAAGGAAAAGTTGACGTAGTAGATAAAATATGAGCGGGAGATCTGTATGGGCGTTTACAATGGCGAGCCGATAGGCGAGCCATTGTAAACGCCCATACAGATCGGACGCGAATATTTTATTCTACTTGTGAAATGAAAACAATAAATTGAATGCAAAGTATTATTATGCGAATCAGTAGAGATCTGTATCAAAAGTTAATGAATACTAATTAGCTGAGCAGGAGTTTGTATCAAAAGTTAATTCTATTGATTGATTTGTATGGGGGTTTACAGCTGTGTACATGTGATCTGAATACTGTGCTGGGATTGGTTTGCACCCTCATGAATTATTAATGAATTTTACAAGCCATGGTTAAAATCAAACGAGAACAGTGTAAAAAGGATGAACCATTATTTAAAATAATGTGTCATTGCCTTCATTACCTTCTGTATAACATTTTTTTTTTTTGAAAACGCGAAAAATCTGGGTCGGTCGGTCGGACGACACTAAAAAAAAGAAAAAAAGGGGATGGCCTAAGCATAAAAAAATTAATTAACTTCCAATGAAAAAATGTTTACTCAGGTATGCTGACAAATGAATCATCCTCATTTATAAAAAGTTCAGGAGCTTTTGAATTTCGCCTTCTATACTTCACACCAACCACCAAATTTGGCAACAGTCTTCGTGCAGCTGGATTCAGTTCAAACATGGTAAACACGCCAGATTCTATGTCAGAAATGTTGGAGTTTGTTAATTGTCCAAAATCATCTTCCATATCCTCAAAATCTTTTGTCAGTGGCCCATTATTCACCAGTTTTGGTTTTCCGTGAGTTGACTGATCAGATGCAAGAGAAATGTTTGATTCTACAATCCTATTAACATCTCTGATGTGATTAGGGCTAAAACTGCTCTTCGCATCTTCTTGAACTGTTGCAGAATATTGCTGAAGACAACTGACTTCCTTTGTGTTAGCTACTTCGTCGTCATTCATTCCCAAACGACTACTGTTTACACGACCACACACAATTTGAGTGTCCCTTGGAGAGTGCACATCCATGCTTCTATACCATGCACTATTGGCTGAATCACTTTGTGCAGTGTCTTGAGTTTTACTGTCACATTTTTCATCGTTCTCTTGATCAAAATACCACTGGAGCAGTTCATCACTGTAGCCTTTCAGTGTTGTAAGAGCAATAGGGTACAGTGACCCCATGAACACTCCATAAGCATCTTTGCTGTATCTAAAAACATAAACAAACATTTAGTATGTAATATTTCAAAAACAAGTTTGAGTGTTTCGTCGGGGTTTCCAAACAGGAGAAAACCAATGAAAGCACGAGGCCATAGAGTGAGTGGTTTATCAGTGGCGTAGCGAAGGGGGGGTCCTGGGGTGCCTGTGACCCCCCTTTGTGGGATATTTTTTTGGAAAAAATATACAAACATCGGCGAAAACACGCAAATCTTAAGATCAAACAGGGCATCAATGTATTAAATCTTTCTTTACCAGTCCTAGATACTCATTGACAAATTATGCAGCTATTTTGCAGGCTTGTCCCTCCCCCATTCTCACTTCTCAAGGGTTTCTTTCGCGCATGTGGCCGTCCAGCTGTTTGACATGTAACGCCGTTAGTTTATACATGAAATAATTTTTTTTAGAAGTGTGCAAATTGGTCGATTTTGCATTTGTTAATCAAAGATAGAGTTTACCTCACTTAAACTGGCCAAAAACTATTTAAATTAATGTAAATAGTTAAGAAAACCATCTTTCATATCTGGGAGTAACACACTCTATTTCCAATTGGAGTCTGTTTTGGAATCTACTATACTAAAAACCGAACAAATACTGTGAGCATTTTTTCATGCCATAAAGACTTTCCCGGTTAACCAATTATGCTCCAGGGAATGTAGGAAAAGGCCATTTTGAGAGTCCAATTCTGAAAAATTTCCAGGGGAGCATGGCCCCAAACCCACCCTAGGAGTTCTCTAGCAAACATGTTAATTTACGCCTTTCCGCTCATATCCTCCAGTTCAACATTTCAATACTGTTCTTAATGTATGTATATTTAAAATTACCGCTTTTTAATCGTTCATATGTTGTATCCTTTTTTCCTTGTTATACGTGTATTTAAGTTTATTTTTGCTAACATTAATGTTATTTAAAACCGTTATATACTTTGTTTGTATTATTTTGAGTGTCAATAAAGTATTAATTAAAAAAAAAAAAAATGTTATAGAAAACCCTGACTCTGAGTGCTCATACAAAAAATTTCACTTCTAGCAAAACACAACGTGGATGTCGGCGTGTTAATCTGTTACATACCCTGGGTGTAACATAGTGAGTGTGACCCCCCCCCCCTTTGAAAAATCCTAGCTACGCCCCTGTTTATTGTTTTTGAGCGTTTTGAAACCCCAACGAAACAGGCAGCACAAGTTTTTTGAAATAGCTTCTCAAACATGCAAAATGAGCCAAGAACAACAAAAACATGTCTCACTGGCATAATAACACCTGATAGAAATTAGTGTGTACCAGTGTTTCATCAGGGTTTCAAACCACAGACATCTGACCAAATTGGCGTATCCCGACTGGCTTGTGAATTCATGAATCTTAATCAGTTTGAGAGTTAATGTATCAGTCTTGGTAGTGATCATTGGTGAGATATGCATTGCCCCCCCATAAGACACCCTTAGATCCAGGGGTACTGCAGGGTATTCAGGTAGAAATGAAGACATTAGCCAAAAAGTGTAAATAATCCCCAGTAGAACAAGATTGATTTTTCTCAAGAAATGCCTCAAGAAAAATGTCTCTGAAAGAGTTTCAGAGCTTCTAGATTTCAAAATTTTCTGGAGGACCTGCCTGTTCCCATAACCCCCCAGCAAGATCTTGCCTGGCCTATGGCAAAGGTCTGGTTATAGCCCTGGTACTGAGAATCAAATAGCCTGCTGACTCCCAATCAGGATCCCAAAGGGGTTTAGGCCTCCAGGACTCCAGGCCCAAAATCTGTGGAAAACATTCTCACTGGCTCCACATTCTACAAAAAAGGATTCCAAGCAGCAAAATGTTAGGGCTCCCGGGCTCCAGCCAGATCAAGCAGTCAGGGTATGAGCCCTAGCCACACTCACTGCGTTGTGTTCTTGGGCAAGACACTTTACTCTCACAGTGCCTCACTTTGTACATTTTCAAAGGATATTCTTGAAGGTTTAAGACATTTTAAAGGACTTATTTTGTGGTAAGAATGAAAAACCTGTCCTTTTAAGGTGGGGGGAGGGGGTGGCAGGCAGTCAGATGTTAAATAGAAAGGGGAAGGGGGAACTGCCTTTAGTGGGCGATATAGGGAGGCTCTGCCCGAAACAGGTACCTTTTTTACGGCATAGGTATATATAAGGGTTACGATTTCTGGAGTTGAAGTATAGGGGTGGTGAATGATCCTTCAAAAAAATGCATGTCTCACAAAATTTTAGCCTTATTGCAGGGGTCTCGTCATCTCGAATTTTTCTTTGATGTCTTCTCGGAGTCTTGATTTCTTTTGCAGGCTGGGCTAAAAAGGTCTCAGGCACGCCAAAAATATATCAGTCTCGTCGTCTTGCATTTACCATTCAACACCCCCTAGGAAAAACTGATTTTTAGTAATATTAAAAGGCCCAGTACTCACCCACATTCTGTAACAATGATACCCAGAGTTCCTTTCGCTTCATGAGTCAACGTTCCCTCTAACTCACGAACATGCTTTGGTCCCAAGCGTCTTTTGTACCGTTTACACTGACCTATTACACGAACAGATGATGCTTTCAGACGCCACACTCCTCTAAAATCAATTCCCCTGTCTTTTGGGCCACCACAAACGGCTACATCAAACGAATACTTTCTCAAACTTTGAACAACGACTGCCTCAAAGTGTCTACCAAATTCTTGTTTGGTTGTCGATGAATACCATCTTACAGAAAGGCAGTTTGGAAGGTCATAAATCTCATGTAAAGTTGCAGATCGAAGGAAAATCCTTTTCAATAGTATATTCATTCTTTGCACCGTACACGAAGTCAAAAAGACAAGCAACAAGTCAAAAAGTGCCAGGAGCGCCCAAGGAATAAGATCACGAGTGGGACTGAGCCGAGGAAATCTCATCCTTGGTGTCCAGTTCCCACACGACTCAGCCAAAGATTTCTAAAAGTACGCAGCGACAAATCAGGGGCGCTGGATTTGGGTCATATTTCTCAGTTATTAGTTGATCGTGAATAATCTCAGTAACTGATTTCTTGTCACTTTATTTTACAGCCGAGTTTGAAGCTTATTAACCGAGTGTTGTCGCTTTTTCAGGCTTTTTTTATCTTGAACGGGGAATATATTTCACCCCTTTTGTCATGGACCAACGTCAAACAGGAAAGGCTTGTATGCCTTCAGAGGTGTAAGTTTATACAAATTAAACTAAACTCCCAGGGGGGTACTCGAAGTATCCATGACGGGGGGGGGGGGGTCCGACGGAGCTTCATAATGCAAACCAAAAAAAATACACAAGCCTGAAATTTTAGACCCAAAAAAATACCTGGCATCAAAATTTCCAACATAAAATACAAGACTTAAGGTGGCTTAATACAGTTTTGAGGGGGTAAGTAAGTGAGCCCAAATTTTAACTCTCTTTAAAAATATTCAGGAATGTTCATTCTTTCTCGTATTACTGTTTTTTAAAGCATATAGCCATCATATGCGACATTTGACCCAAAAAAATGCTAATGAACAATCGATAAAGAGCCAAAATGAATGGCCGAGTGCTTAAGAGGGGACTGGGCACTAGTTGTTTTAACAGCGTTTTTCTCAAAATCTACCCGTATGACCCCACCTCAAAATTTCAGAAATTACAAATTGGCTTTGATTAAACATTCATGCAAAGTAAAATAAAAATCTGTAAGACAGATTTTTCGCAAAATAGGAAAATGTGATATTTTGCCCCTTTAAAAAATAGCTCAAATTCTGTCTTACAGATTTTTATTTTACTTTGCATGAATGTTTAATCAAAGCCAATTTGTAATTTCTGAAATTTTCAGGTGGGGTCGTACGGGTAGATTTTGCGAAAAACGCTGTTAAAACAACTAGTGCCCAGTCCCCTCTTAAGCACTCGGCCATTCATTTTCGCACTTTATTGATTGTTCATTAGCATTTTTTTTGGTCAAATGTCGCATATGATGGCTATATGCTTTAAAAAACAGTAATAAGAGAAAGAAAGAACATTCCTGAATATTTTTAAAGAGAGTTAAAATTTGGGCTCACTTACCCCCTCAAAACTGTATTAAGCCATATTAACAGTTTTTCTGGAACACACGTCGCTGAAAAAAAGTTGGAATGAATATTTTTACGATCCACTGATCGCAACGAAAACCCGAAAGGAAAAGTTCGCTCGGAGATAAGACCCAAAAAGATATATAATATACTTCGAGTACCCCCCTGGGACTAAACTTAGCCACAAACCGAATTTTCACAAATTCTTCCGTACTGTGCTGACTCACGTTGATTTCTGCATTGGCTTAATTCACTATAACAACAAAGCCAGTGAGGTACAGGGTATCAAAAATTGGATTCTGTCATAAATAGGGTAGGAAAATCAGAGGTTCGTGTCTAAAAAAATCAGAGGGACAAGGGGGCCGGGCCGCACCTCCCTACCCGATATATTAGCCTCCCACGCAGTCGTTTTTAGGAGTGAAACACGATCGCCCTTAAAAACGACTGCGTGGGAGGCTATAGGTACCCCAATACAAGCTCGATGCATATGAGCAAGCTTCAACGGGAGATGGGCTCCTGGCTTCAATCTACCCAGGTTCGGACGAAAAGGCAATTTTTTCGGGGGTGGTGGGGGGGAGGGGGTAGGCGGGGTATCTTGCAAAGTTGTTGGCATTTGAAATTTTTTTATATGAAAGGGAAGGGGGTACTCGTCGGAAAATTTACACCTCTACGCTGGACAAGGAGCATCCCCGTCGCTAACATGGGTGTCCCGTACCCCCTCCCCCACCCCGCTCTCGGTTTTGACAGTCACTGAAGCCGCTTTCGTTCGAAGCCACGCGGGCCGACTGTTTTGCAGTCTGCTTTTTTATGGTTTATTGTATACTCGGAACATTGGTAATTCTCAGCCGTGTGTAGAGAAAAAAAAATTATTGTGGCAGCTACCCTTTATATTACCCGAATATTGTACCCCAAAATATCGGAAGTTACTTGCATCAATAAATCTGATTGGCTCTTCAACAAAAGCTATTATTCTCGAGTCCTTCAAGTTCCACACAAACATCCTAACAAAGCCTCTCTCAAGTATATCGATCGCTGCAGGCATGAGATAAACTTTTGACCGGCTGTCTGTGTCCGTTTCAAGAACTTAAAATCGATGCGAAGGCACGATGAATAATCTGGCTGTACTTTTATTTCTATTGCCCTTTCTGGACGTCGCACTGAGGGCGTCCTGCTCGCTCAACTTGTACATAAATCGCACTGAATCCAAGAAAATTCTCGGTGGGTTGCCTCGGTGATCGAACGATCGATCGATCGTTCAAGTAACTCTTCGAACGATACAGATTTTATTAACCTTGCTGTTGTGATTTTTCTTGGCAGGCATCGAAGGTGACATTTACTACATACGAGACGGAGAAGTCAAACCCAATGCGGTGAATTTCAACATGACGGTGCCCTCGCGAGTAAATTGTTTGAGATTTATTTGGTACTCTAAACGGATACCCTCGAAGCCAATGGTAAGAAACTTACGGCATTTGAGCAGAATTCTAAATAAGTGAATTTATGTGTGTGGTATTCGATAACCTTATTTCAGCGCTATGTTGTAATAATTCTTGTCGATTTGCGGCACACTCCTTTGCGCGAGACGCAATCGTGCAAATTTGTTTATTTCATCGGATTTCATCAATTTTGTCCGTCGGTTTTCTCTCTGCTTGAATTCTGAACCAATGTTGTCCATAATGTATGTATAAAATACGGATTTCATTCGCAAAGTGTATAAAATAAGTTATTTTGGCGAATTATACTCAAAACTGTACACTTTAATAGTAAGTTTCGCTGTGTGCTGGATGCGTTTTATTGCTGTGTTTACAATAGCCCTGTTATTACCCTCAGCGAAATTGTTTTCTTTGTTTGCAATTTTTGATGACCTTTCTCTCGTAGGGATACTACTACACTTTAGAGCTGAGATCGTTTACTCCCGATCTTCTGGTCAAACCAAAGGTGAACATTGAAAACTTTGGTCCCGTTCCAGAAACGAAGAAAGGTTAGTATCGATTTTCTGATCAAACGTTCCAAACGCATAGCTCACGAGTCATCCGGCGACACTAATACATTCAGGCTTACTTGAGGCTTCGAAATTGTCATACCGGGTAAATACAGAAATCCAGAAAATACGTGAGGTTTTTATCGAAAAGAATTCATCCAATGCTCTTAAACGTATACTGTTTCCTTGTTTTGACCGATAATTATAAAGGTGTGCGGAAAAGGAAATTACTTGCTCGGCGGCGCACGGATAATGTAATTTACACCCCAAATGCGACATCGCACAAGCACAAGAGAACTTTTGATCAATATCTTGAAAGACTCTTATGAATTTATTGTATCTTCTGCTAAGGCTTCAAGAGCTCCCAACATCCCATTTGCAAGAACATTCGCGAAATACCGCGCTATCTGACATCGTTTCAAAACCTACAATATAAAACACATTTTAGCTTAGCTTATCTCATGCCATTGATCGGATACTTGCAATGCACCACGCACATTTTCAATTTTCTATATTTCCTGTGCATGTGCGTGTGTATTCCTGATGTTTTAGTACAAAAGGAGATAAATTTAATAGTGCAGTGAAATTTCTCGTCCTATCTAGATACTTGTAAGTTGAAACCGAGCAACATTTGTGCCCTTATCAAGAACTGTTTACTTACGTGATACAAAAGATATTTGCTGCGTCCAAAATGATTGCATTTGACACCTCGAAGACCAAATAAAAACACTGAAAACAATTAAAGTCGGCTGAAATTTTACATAGCTTCTGAAATATCCTTCCTGGGCTATTTTAAGATTGTGTTCAATATATATCTGTTACCTTCCCCAGAATTGATTTATATTAATGTGCCATGTTTTGACTTGCTTGACATGGATAAAATCCTGCCTAAAATGGTGTGATGATTTTATCTGATAACCATAGCTCTGATTCCCGAACTAATAACTCCCCCCCCCCCCAATTTCTCTATAATTTTCTGGTGCACAGGCAGAGAAGTTGTTAGATGGAACTTACGAGAAGTATTAAAATTAATTTTTCCCTTGATCTGCCCAGATATTGTATGCCTCAGTCCAGTATTCAGTACTTCACAGTACTTTTCCCTTCTCTGAATCTTTGAAACTTTATAGTTCAATTAACTCTCATAACTTTCAAAGTTGATAATACTAATTTAAAATTTTGATGATATAAACAAGTCCTAAATTAGTACAAATTCTCAATAACCGGATGTAATTATCGAAGGTGGAATATAAAGTAATGACCTGAAGGCACTGTTTATTGAAGCTTGTCAACCAAGAAAGACTATGAACTTTCTGTCTGACTCTATTTACATCAATTTTATTCTACTGAGAACCAGTCAAACATGTTACAAACTGAACAAACTGGTTTTACAAAGTTGATACTAACTATCAAATATCATCCTGTTTAGTAAACTGTAGAAACTGCAAAATTATTGATCTAGATCTATAAATTAAATCATGTATTACCCCTTCTTGGTCAGCCCTTGCAGTGTTCCTTATGCTGAGATGTGGACTCAGGTGACATGTGAATAAAAGAGAAAGTTATTACAAAATGAAAATTGTATTCAGTGTCTGATAACTTAGCAAACTCTCCTGTCTACATATTCCAAGAGATAATATATTTTAAAGGGACCCCTAATGTGAATTTGCATTTGGAATAAGCATCATAGACAAGTGAAGTATATTAGAATCCTGATTTATCGAACTTCGAAAACGAAAAAATTGGTTCAAGAAATGGGGAGTCTGAGAAATTAAAGGGGGGGGATTGCAGTGTTCAAGTGAGTGGAGCAAATTCAAGACAAACCACTTTATTTGGTTTCAGTTATTAGGACGTATGAGAAATTAGGGGTTCGAGAAACTGGGATAAAATCCTTTGTATAAATTCACATGCATTTAAGCAAGCTATTAGGTACAGAGTAAAAGGATGCAAACAAAATTGTCTGGGTGTTCCACCCTTCTTAAAAAATAATGGAAAACTATAAACCAGCGATGGTTTAGAATTTTGTTAGCACATATTCTGCTGTTAAGACCCCTGCCTCCTCCCTCTCCATCCAAGACAGCCACTTGGGCTGACCCGTGGTATCATGAGCTTTTTAGTGGATTTTTTTGGACCATTGCTGAGGCGGCGGAGCGTTTTGGAACGTAGGGGGGGCTAAGACGGTCCCAAAAATACTCGGCAGGTTTTCATATTTGGAGCAATCTTTTTCAGTTCTACCAACTTTTTGTTTTCTGAGCAGTTTCTAGGCCGAAGATTTCCAAAGATTCTCTGATTGTTGGTCGAAGACCATACAAATGCTTCCGATCATTTTTTGAACTTTCGGAAGATAAACAAAGTTTTCCAAAGACTTCCAAGACTTCCAAGGAAGTTTTTGGAGATGTTTGAACTCACTCACGAGATAGAATACCTTGACAAACCAATTTTAAGCTGTGCTTGCAATATTTTCGGCCCCAAAATGTGGGGGGGGGGCTCACCCCCCAAATTTTGTTTGGGGGGCAACACCACTCCTGCCACCTCACCCCCCCCCCCACCCCCTGCTCTACCACCTATGCATTGAAAATATAAATTTTAATATTGCATTTGTATCTTTACAGTACTTGCAAGGCTTTCAATAAGATTTTAAGTAAGTGGCTGCCCTTCAGTGTGCAGCACCTGTCAGAAAGCAATATAACAAGCTGGAAGTATCTCTCTTTACAGGGAGCGGCTTAAATTTTAGCTAGTGATTCATGACAGAATACCTGTCAGAGCTCCATTGGATTCTGTGTCGTATTGAAAGTCCTGACTAGATACCTGCATATTTTCTCTCTTTCATTACAGAATTCTGTGTAAACATGACGTGTAGAGGAACCAAAGATGGCACAGCAGTAATGATGATCCAGATTAACATTACTTCAGAAGAAAGACAGTTAGTGTTAAATCTTCGAAGGATAAAATCATGTAGAAAAGGTAGTTTTAACATTTTGCATAAACAAATATAAAGAATGATTCTCTCTAAAGTTCTTTTTCTGGAGAGACATTACATCTGCCAACTCTCACGCCTTGGGCATGAGTCTCACGCCTGCAAGTTGAAAACTTCGATCTCACGCCAACTCACGCTTAGGAACCAATTTCTCACGCCTGGTCGAAAAATGTGCATTTTTACAACCAAAACGGACACACATTCCAAAAAAATGTAAACTCAAACCAATGTGAGAAACAAAAACTCCTTGTAAAATGAGTAAGTGCCGATACTTTCTCCAAAATCTAAGAGTTTTGATGAGAAAAGCATTTTGAATGGGGTCGTGTTTAGCAAAACACGTCCACGCACTAGGATCGGGATATGTTCGGTCCGTCTTTGAAATACCTCGTACGTCTTCGGGAGGCTTTCGGACATTGTCGTATCTTTTCGGAAATCCTGGCACTCCCAGGATAAAAATCTCACGCCTTTGACCCAGAAAACGTTGGCAGGTATAAGACATGGCCTTATGGTTAGTGTGTTGGACGCTGGACCAAGCAGTCCAGGTTCGAGCCCTGACTGGGGTTATTGTGTGACATTCTTAGGCAAGGCACTTAACCCTTACAGTGCCTCTCTCCACCCAGGTGTATAAATGGCTACCAGTGAATTTAATGTTGGAGGTAATCATGTTATGGACTTGCATCCCATCCAGGGATAAGCATACTCCTAGTCACTTAACGCTAAGGAAACTGGGATAAGCTCTGGCAAGATGGGACCCTTTGACCCAACCTAGACCTTACCTATTCTCAAATCTTTGTCGACTTAGTATGATCCACCCCCTCCATACATCAACTCAGACACGTGCCTTAGGTGTAGGTCTCAGTCACCTACTATGGGTTGAAAACTTTAATTTTATGGGGCTCATACTTACAGACCATTTCTCGCTCATGCCTAGCTGAAAAGTTTGAGCTGAAAAGTTTAACTAACAATTGCATTTTTTCCCACTAGTTGCTCAAGTAAATACTGATAAAACCAAACCAACAATTTCACCACAGAGAGGTAATTATTTACTAGGTATTTGGTCGGAAACTTGATGTTTATTAATTATCCCAGCTTTGCTGGTCAGGGATACAGTCAGGTAGAATCCTGAGTTCTCATCTCAAACCCTCTGTTTCTCGAAACTCCAGGTTTCCGAAACCAATTTTCATTTCCCTTGAAAGAAATTTTACCAGAAATTTTACCTCTGATTTCTTGAACCTCCGATTTCTTGAAGTAACTTTTAGTATTTCCCCTGAAGTTTCCATCGAGAAGTGGGGATTCTATTTTAATTGATTTATTTTTAATATTTATTCATTCCTGGGATTATACTAATCTTGGATAAGCCCTAATCCTCTTTTTAATAACTGAGAGGCCAGAATGGCTTTTATTTAAGATATTTACTCAGTTGGCAATAAGCTATATAGCTATTTGAGATTATTTTCAGTCTGGATATCTACAGAAATATATTTACCCAGTTGGCAATTAGCTAATATATATTAAGCTGCTTGGGATTATTTTCAATCTGAAGATCTACAGAAACTATGAGACATTGCTGTAGGAAATAACTATTTGTAAGAAAGTTGTCATTCTTCAAACACAAAGAATGAAAGTTATGAAGTTTGTGGAGGTACTAAAAAATAATATTTAGTTTCTTGGACTGACAATTCTCTGTGATAGCTAATGGATGTATAGATAATGTCACAGCTGGAATTTAAAGGATTTAAATTTCTGACTTGCTTGCCTTAATAGGATACTGATGTAGGTATCATGTTTTACATCCTGAGATAAACAACATTACTAGAAAACTGGTTTAGCCTGCAGGCTAATTCTGACAGCCAAGTTTGCCAAAAAATTCATAGATCTCCATTGTTTTTCTTTCACAAGCAAAATCATTGAGCACTCTTCTGCTACAGAACACAGCATACATGTATATATTGTAATTGATCATCTCAAACAAGATATATATATCCCTGTTTCCTCTTAACCGATGGAGTTTTTCTCATAGTCCTGATATACTATAAATTGAAAAAACTAAATGCCACGCCGCGTGGGAAATTTAAAAGCCATAATCGTTTCAGTTGAAAAGGTTGTAATAAAATGCTTTTTCTCCCCTGTACGTCCTGTAAAATTTGCAGTCATAGTATTATTGCGAATAACTCAACGTCAACTTGCCTCAAGGGCAGAGGTTCCCTTTTAGTGTCACCCTCAATAAAGAAGTTTTGGTTTGGGTTGATTTCATCTGATTTAAATTGCATTGAGGAACTTTTATTAAATATTTGCAGTTTTCAGTGAAATGCGAACTCTGAAATTCAAAATCCAACCGGCTAACGATTGCGTTTTTCGCTGCCGTCAATTATAATTATGGCGACAGCTAACGGACGATGAAAAATGAAATCAAACAAAATGGATCGAAATCTACCAATCACATTTGACAGACGTGACCTTTTGACCCAGTTGAAGTGAACTTCTGTTTCCCGAGAGGTCTGCTAAGATGATTGATGGCAGCAAAAAGCTAAGTGTAAACCGTTGATTGAGGATTGAATTTCAGAGTTCGCATTTCACTGAAAACCGCAATTATTATAATTATTTCCCACCATGCAGTACCGGTAACTTCTTGTACCTCAATTTTTTAATAAAATGTATTTTTTCTTTGTCAGCTGGCACCGAAGCAAGTGCACCCATCTCCCCAATGGATAAAACCAAAGTGTTCTACATTGCTGTTGGTGTTGCATGCAGCATTATCTTAATCATTGCCCTTGCGGTGGCTGCGATTCATGTCCATTCCATGCCAAATCCTAATAAAGATGGCACAAGGTTGGTATCCATCCAGTTGTGGATCTAGGGGGAGCTTCTCCCCCCCCCCCCCCCCACCTTACTTTTAGAACAAATAGAGGCCCAAAGGGGTGAGGAAAATTATTTTTGAGAGCACCCTCTCCCCTCCCCTTATTCTAGGTCTGGATGATCCCCCCCCCCCTTATCTGAAGGTCTGGATCTGCCACTGCCATCGTTCGTTCTTCTTAGGCTATCATTCTGCCCTTGTTCTTGCATTGTTACCTTTAAAGTCACAAGGTTAGCCAGCATGAAGTGACTTTTGCCTGCCTGACAATTTTCAACGTTCTTCCTTCAAAACGTTTAAGAAAATGATGAAGGTATATTTACTTACCTAAATGTAACGTTCAGCCCTCGATAGCATGCTTTTTTATTCATGCTAGATATGTTACTTTATAATAATTAATTTTTAGATTTAGTGCTTTTTAATTTGAAATTATGTCACTTTAAAATATTTTAAATGTAAATAGTTACTGCAAAGCCCCAAGGGGGAGTTTCTATTAAAGTTCTTTTTTTTCTTACCAACATGCTTCTGAAATGTTTGACTGGCATTTATGAGTTTATGTTGATCTTTTATGCATACAGTGAGTCCGAGGCCCCTGGAGGGCAGCAATCTGTGTCCAAAACACCTCTCATTACTGCCACAGCGGAACAACCAAAACAAGTCGCAATCAATCCAGGTACATGTACTACTAATGAATTTATAGCATATATCACAACAGCATAATCGCATTACAGACTTGATCTGATCAATAATAAGTGCATGTATAGTCCTCAAGGTATTAAAATGCATTGTACATTATGTTTTTTTTCCCCCCGCTGAAACAATCTGTGCTGAAACAATTTTAAAATTGTGATTATAGCTTTTAATGTTTACGGTTAATAATTTCCATTCATAACCTGCAAATGGCCATCATATAAGTTATCACTGTGTTACAAATTCAAACCATCTTACTTTCACTACTGATCGGAATGCTTTCAACTTTGCTGATCCTGGCACTGTGCAGAAGGCATGTTATAACCGGTATGAACCTAGTAAATGAAAAAACAAAAATGTAAATGTAATTTGTTTACCCACCCAATTTTAAGCAAGAGCACTTGTTAGCAAATGTATGTGCGTGAAGATCGAATTGGAAGTTGTGGAGTGTTGGTTTTTGTAAAGGGAGGAAAACCGGAGAACCAGGAGAAAAATCCTCAGAGCAAGGACGAGAACCAACAACAAATTAACTTAAGCCACAATTTGATGCTGGGTCCAGGATTCAAACCCAGGCCTGTCACATCGGTGGAAGGCAAGCGCTCTTAACACTGACCATCACTGCTCCCCTAAAACACTTCAACTTCCCCTGTAGTTCAGTGGTGTAGAGCGGATCCAACTGGTGGGCCTCCCTCCCCCAATTTCCGGTTTTTTCCCTGGTTTTTTTTTTTTTTTTTTTTCTCTTTCTTTTTTTCTCTTTTTCCTCTCCCCCCCCCCATTTTTCCCCCCCCCATTCCCCATGTGAAAGGTCATGGGTTCGACTCCCATCCAGGTCTCAGATTTGTTTTGCCGTGGTCCCACACTTAAGACAACTGACTTAAAATTTTAAAACTAATAAAATCCTTTGTAGAACCATTCTTTACCGTTTTTGACTAAGAATTTTTGTTCCATTTTCTTCTCCCTTCCTTACAGATGGAAATCACTTGACTCAAAACGGTTTCACACCAGTTGCAAACAACACAAACCACATTCCTGTTAAAGCTGAAATCCAGGCACCAACTAATCTAACCAGAAACATGCCTGTAATGACAATTCTGAATGGGGATGTACCACATGTGAGACCAAGAATACCAGGGGGATTCCCTGTCAGGGACAGTACAATAAGTATTACCCCTAGTGATGGATATTATAGCGCTGGGGGACTACAATCAACACAGAAGGGCAAATATGGCAACAGGGACATGAAAGCAGAGTTGAAAGACTTGGAAGTGGAAATGGATAGAATCACCTTGGGGGAATTGTTAGAAGAAGGTGAGGTGATACTTAGCACTTATCGTTGGCTTTCCCGGGGATCAACCCCGGGGACACCCCTGGTCAACCCCCAGGAACATGCGGAGAATGGTGCAGTTTTAAAGGTCCGCTAAACTGAGTGCCAAGAGAACAAAAAAAAAATAGACAAACTTGTCGGTTTTTATTGTAAATAAAGGTTTTTTTTTCTCTGTCTTAGCCCCCGGGGTAGGGGAAAATGGTGTGTGAAATATGCCCATACCCCAGGGATTTAGAAGGTTTTTGTTTGGGCCTCGAAAACAAATCCCCGGGGGTGTCCCCCGAGGTCGACCCCCAGGAAAGCCAATGATAAGTACATGTAAGAATCTTTCAAAATAAAAGTAAGATTGTACGTAATACGGCATATTTCGAACATAGTTCATCACAGAGAGGTAAACTCTGATATGCCTACATATATTAAACAGAACAAATGTCGGAAAAAAATCAGATGCCCCGAGCGGGATTCGAACCCACGACACCCCGATCTCAGGAAGGTGCTCTAACCACTGAGCTACCGAGGCAACCACAGCGGAGGGTCGAAATGCAAAAAACATCGATACCGACATTTGCCCCCAGGCCCCGATGGGAATTCTTTGATCGTTAGATTGCTTCTCACGATGTCAGTGAAGCAGATGTGACACCGAAAATAAATCACAGTATCATGTATTCCAATACCAACATAAGGATATTGTGGCAATAAGTTAGGAGAAATGAGCTTTGAGTGAGCTTCCCAAGTACACCCCCAAAAGTGTGACCACTTATTTATTCACATCCGACCAACAGAAGTCAACGCGAGCATCCACGGCTTGATTGAAAACTCACGAAAGAATGAAAAATTAAAAGTGGTCCACTTTTGGGCGCCTCTGTAAAAGCTTACAACAAAAAGCTTAACTGCTGTTATAAATGCAGATCTAGGAAACTGTTTTCTGTTGTAAACATGAGCTGATTTCAAGTTAACAACACTGAGTGTCAGTTACCAATTGTGGTATCAAATTAAGCTTACATCAGGCTCTTCAGCTGGCTTATGAAAGAAATTGTGGCTTTACAGAAGTCAGAGAGAAGCTCTTTTTTTGCTGGCTTTATCATTTATAAAAGTAGATCAACGGATATTGTTGTAAAGATATTAAAATCTGTGCCACTCTAAAATAATTTGGCCCTCTTGGGGATTAAATTTAATAATAAGAAACAACAAATTCCAGGGTTGGAAATTAGCGCTCGCCCCTCCCCGGCGGTAAATGGGGGGTAAACGCGGTTTTATTTTTTTTTAATAAAACTCTGGCAACTTACCGTCAACGAAGTGAAGATCTTCTCGAAGGTTTCGCTCGCGCCATTAAAAATATCGAGGAAATCTGGGAACAAGTTTTTAATTTTTTCAAACTACCACTTGATATATGCAACATGGAGTATAACCGTGGTGTTTATTCTTCCTGAGCATACCTGCCGTATAAGTTTCTGTCATTAATTGCTTGCTAAAACAAATCAGGCGTAAGATGCAATATGGGGCGATTTTTCAATGGTTATGGATCGTAAAAACATCCATACATTCCTCATGAGATGTTTTTCTTTAGTTCAAAGTGAGGTTGTCTCTATTTTTGGGGTGGGGGGGTGGGGGGAGGGGGATTCAGGTCGCACAAGACTTAACGTTTCACTGATTTCGAAGTTTATCGTTGTCCTTTTGTAAATTTTACATCTTTCTGGTAACGTATTCAGTGTACAGAAATTGTACGTTTCAGTTATTTTATCGCCCCTAAAAACGACGGCGCGGGGGGCTAGTTGTTTTACTTATTATGAAAATTAATTTGAGACAAATGAAAATAGAAATCAAACTGATTTGAAAAATTTTGAACCAAAAATAAATTTGAACCACAACAACTATAAACGATAATTCAATTACTACCGAAACTCTTCACTTTCATAGCCTACGAACAGGCTCCCGAGTGGGGTTGCCGCGAGCGAAGCGAGTGGGGTTACACGAGCGAAGCGAGCGGAAGAGCGTGGCGCCCCCATACTCCCCCTCAGGCCCCGCTCTTCCACTCGCTTCGCTCGCAGAAACCCCACTCGGGAGCCTGTTCGCAGGCTACAAAATAACTATCTCCCAGCGTAAATGCCAACTCAGCATTTTTTCTGTCGTCACAGGAACGTTCGCTCGTATTTACAATGGCGTTTTAACTGGACCTGGAGAAAAGCAACAGCAGGGAGTTTTAGTGAAAACTGTCTCAGGAATGGCGTCGTCTGACCAAGTCAATTTGTTGCTGATAGAAAGCTCCATGTTGAAGGACTTAACTCACAGAAATCTTCTGCCTGTAATGGCGGTTTGCCTGGAGGACGAGAAGCAACCGTTAATTATGTTTCCATTCATGAACAGAGGGAATCTAAAAATGTTTATTAAAAAATCCAGATCTCCTGAAGGTGGCTCCAAGGTAAGACAGAAGGCAGATGAAGCGCCTCTCCCCAATCTCTTCGCGGCTTACGTCGCGACTGTGCCATTTGTCCCAAGTAAAAAAGCAAAAGCGTGGCCACACAGGCAAGTTTGGTTACAAGAGTATGCTAAGTTGATCGCATAAGCGCGTTAGGTACATGCTGCGCAATTCAAAGTTCACTTCCATTCATGGGAAATAGGGCTTGAACTCAAGTCACTCTGCCCCAAGCCACATCAGCTGCCTCTGTCCGCGTTCAAAGGCCCAGTACTGAGTAGATTTTGTGACGTCACTAGCAGACCTTTAAACCCGATCATCTAGTCGCGATCATCTAGTGATGTTGGTGTATGACTTAGTAATCGAAAATCATTTTACGTAATGTGGTATGGTGTGCATGCATCTCAAAATGGGTTTGGTTTGTACCTATTTGGTTTAATTGTTTCAATATCTCTACGCGTCTATTTGTTTTTGTTACGTAATTGGAGTACGATCACTTTGTGGGTCCAAATTGCGACTGTTTTGTTGTAAGTGACTTTTTAAATCGCTGAATTTGGACGCATACTCCAATCAATTCTTCTTGTAAATGTGTTCTTTCTGCTGTTTCCCTATGTTAAAAATTTCTATCACTGACATTTTCGAGCTCACTTAACTCAAACTTTGTCATTGATGCAATTAATTCTCAACTGAGTCCAATTACTATTACTTCTTTTGTTTAGTCGCTGACAACAGCAGATCTTGTTCATGTTGGTATCCAAATTGCTAAAGGACTTCAATACTTAGCACGAAGAAGAATTATACACAAAGATGTAGCTGCCAGGAATTGTGTGTAAGTAGACCGAGAAGTTAGTTGTAGCTTTTGTCAACTTTTTATGTGCTTAACATGAGTCAGGCTTTTGTTTAAGGGACTGTGTCACGACTGAGTTAAGTTTACTTTATTAAGTTTTGCCAAATACTCGCTATACTGACTTAATGTTTGCAAAGAATTACTTCCGTGGATCTAAATGACAGAACCATGCATAGCTTCATTGCAACCAAATGTGTCTCCCGGGCGTCAAAAGTAAAGTTACAAGCAAAAGACATTAACTTTGAAAACCGTTCAGCCCAACAGTATTTAAAAAACCTATATGGAAATCCGTTTAAATCTTCTTCACTTTTGGCCATCCGTACCTTCTTTTGTATTTGGTGTGTTATTAAAACGTTCCTTCACTGTTTAAAGAGGTTATTTTTATATTTCAACGAATTTGATGGTCATTTCCCATGCCTAAAATAAACTAAAAACCCTGACACAGAATTTTATGCTAGCAAAGTGACAGAATAACTTATAACTAGAAAATATTCTAAGGAAAATTCAGAAGTCCTCACCAAATAATGTTCCGGGAAGGTCCCTCCTGGGCTTAGCCGATAAATAGAAATATTTTTGTTATAAGGAAAATGATAAACGCTGGTTTCTGTGTGCGGGTCGCTGATTAAAATCACGTATGAAATGGATGTTTACTCATCTTGTAGCATTGATGACGACCTGAATGTGAAAGTGACTGACTGCGCGTTATCAAGAGATTTATTTCCACAAGATTACTGTTGCCTTGGAGACAATGAGAACAGACCTGTCAAGTGGATGGCGGTGGAAAGCTTGGAGCATGGCCGATACACAGTGGCGAGCGACATTGTGAGTGCACGACAGAACTGATATCTTTAGTTTGAGACTGAAATATTAAGGTTTTTGGGGGTTTACTACCTAAATGATTGCGTGACTTAGATAAGGCGCGGTTTTCGACGCCATCTTGACGGGTAGGCAACCCGGTTAGAAATTACAGTGTTTGTATGGGAATCCAACGACAAATATCTTTTACAAAAATTGAATTCTGGACAACTTATGAATTGTGAAGTGAAGATACAGCTAGGCAAAAATTCTTATACGCCGAGTTTGAAGGTTATAGCTGGGTTAGAAAGCGTTCAGTTACGTTTTTAATTCCCCATACATTTGTCTACATTTTTCCCCGCAAATTGACGCGGTTCGCGGGAATGAGCGAAGAGTGAAATTACAAAACGAGAGGAAACAATGAAACTGGCCGCGCATCGCCCCGGTTTTCGCATGGCTATATTTTTCGTTTCTCACTCGTCGAACTAAGGGATCTGAGTTCTTATATTTCTCTTCTCGGGGAAGGGAGGGTGCGGGGAGGGGGGGAGGGAAGGGGAAAGCAGTGTCTGAGGTGGTGAGAATATATTGTGTGTAGTCTGTTAGCTGTTTTCTGTTGAAGGTTTTTATGTGGGCTTATACGAAGTATCAGTACCTTTGAAGCTAGTAATTAATGTTTCTTTTTTCTTCCCTTCTTTACCCTGTCCGCTTGTGTAGTGGGCCTATGGTGTCACTCTGTGGGAGTTAATGACTCTGGGACAACAACCTTACGGAAACATCGACGCTTTCGAGATGCTGAACTTCCTCAAGCAAGGACACAGAATTTCTCAGCCCGTCAACTGCCCTGACGAACTCTTCACTGTGATCGCCTGTTGCTGGGCTCTTTCGGAAGACGAGCGTCCAGGTTTTGGGCAGATGATTGTGTGTTTGACGGACTTTCTTAATGCTCTGAGCAATTTCATTTGAAAGAATGTGAAAATCGTTTGGAAGGAAAGAAGACATCTTGACAGCGAGTTCCGATGTTCTTGGCTTCAAAGGCAAGCTTCAGGCCGGGGTCACGTTTATTTTACGAGTTCGCAGCATCAAATCTGTGAAGGATTTACCTCCGAGAGAGTATTTACTCCATATTGGATGTTTGGTACCATACTCGGGAAGCATTATGCTCGAATGACGTTAATCTAGTGTACATGGGCCTCGAAAGCAAAGAACGAAGAACGTCTCGCTGTAATGTTACGATGCGCCCATCGCTAGTCGAGGAAAGAAATGTCCTGTCTTTGTGACTGGCTCACGAGAAGAGCCTTAATCAGGTCTTCGTGCCCTCGCATGACTGGTACAGTGGTTTGCTGTATGGAAGCGATATTCCTTTTGCTACTAGCATCGCGGGACCGAGACGAACCAGACTATAACAGAGAGAAAGAGGAAATTGAAACGCAGCCATAAAGCAGAGAGTAGCTAATATATTGCATAAAAATTTAGGTTGAAATAATTAAATTAATAGGTAACGTCAGTACAGAGCTATGCTCGATGAGTGTTCTTTGTTAAATGTTGAAGCTCTTTCGATTCAGAGTGTTTGGCGTGCTTTGGTCCGGGGGTCTCCCATATGAAAGGGACGGTGATGCTCTTGGTCTCGCTAAGGGGGTGTGAACTACGGATTTTGGTCTCACTTTTCGTGTTCAGGACAGAACGGCAACTTTTTTAGCTACCAAGGTCCCGTTTAGGGTTGAACATAAAAATCGCCGTCATACTGTGTTGGCGGGCCACACCGATCAAGCATGGGAAAGGGTATAGATATTAATTGGGCCGCGTGGCACCCGTGTATATAGTAATTAAATATTGTTTTTAAATGTGTTGGAGTGCCTGTAGTAGGCAATACTGCCGATACACCAAATCCCCTTGGATATTCACCCTTTAAGGAAATTTGGGAGGGTTTTTTTGTTTGGCACTCCAACAAATTTAAAAATAATATTTTTAAATAATTAAAATTACTATATACACGGGTGCCACGCCGTCCTATTAATATCTATATGACTTGTTCACTTACCGCGATTCACCATCTAAATTACCCCGACCTGCTCCCGTCTGGCCTCGTAGCTCAGTCGGTAGAGCGTCGGTAGATCTAATCCGGAGGTCGTGGGTTCCAATCCCACCGGGGTCAAGAATTTTCTTTGCCCCGTGGGAACCCTCCCAAATTTTCTTTAAAAAGGCGAATATCCAAGGCGATTTGGTGTATCGGCAGTATTGCCTACTACCGGCACTCCCAACACATTTAAAAATAATATTTAATTACTATGGGAAAGGGTATCTTGAGCCACTCCCAGTGTGGTCCCGGGAGATTGGTCTTTTTTAGGGGTATCAAATTTTCTGACGAGCATCCCCGCCCCTTTTCATATGGAAGTCCCCCCGGGAATGCTTTGGTGCACATTGTGGCGCACCGAACCATACATTTCAAACTAATGACGTCCCTGTTGGACTGTCATTTGACTGTTTGAAAACGGATTTACGCCAAAAGAATTACGTTTAGTCGTGACGATTCTTAAACTAACTTAGTCTTCGTGGTCTACAATGTAATGTTCATGACTTCTGTTTGATCGTGGAAATATTCTTGACACAAAATTTGTTACGTGCAATCAAATGTGATCGAAGTCCGTTCACGCGACGGAGCGGGCACAAAAAAATTAAATCGTCCGTTGTGAAGTTAGTTAAGATAAGAGAGGGTGAATTAAGACTTTTCCTCATCCACTCTTGGTTTAGAGAATGGATCAGTCCGTTTCTCAAAGGTAATATATTTCACTTGTGTACGATAGATATGGCCTTGTGGCAACTGAAATATTTGTTTCATTAAAATATTATTTTGAATAAACGATTTTAAAGCGTACATTGGCCTTGGTTATTATTTTGTAACAAAATTACCGTTAAATCCACCCGCATCCCACCCCCACCCCTTCCTCCTTAATAAAAAGCTCAACCTCCTCCGAATGATGAGCGATTTGTGTTTTTCTTCAGTTTTAGAGAATGACCATTTGAGCCACCGCGGGAAAATTTTGTATTTTCTCCTACTTGCCGATGGTTTAAATTTCCCGCTCGTATGGTAATCGGAAATTTCGAAGAATCCTTCGGGCGTTTAGAAGTTGTTGACGCTTTTATTCCAAAAGGGCCATTTTTGATCGTATCGATAAAGCCTACGTTATGAAATTTGATCCCCTTTCTTGATCAGTTTGAGAGAGTTTTGACTTGCTCTCGAATTTAGAATTACCGCAGCCTCTGCACTACTGAGTACAAATGCATTGAGGTTTACGCTAAAGGAGGGAATAACCCTTTGGATCCCAGTCGTCCCCATAGCCGCTTGTCCCTCTAGCCAGCTGAGCCGGGGAACGAGAAACAAGTGGCTGGGGACAATGATTTGATGGCCGTTTGAACAAAAGAAACAGCCAATCAAATGAAATGTTAAAATCCCTTTCTTATACGTGGCTTGAAATTCCCTTGTTCAAATCCGGCCAATCCAACATGTGTCCCCAGAGCCATGTTTTTCGTTGCCCAGGCCAGCGGCTAAGAGGAACAACTGGCTCTCGGGACGAGAATGCCTTTTGTTATAATATACTCGACGGTTTCCGCGAAATTTCCGTGATCGCAGCGAGTCAGCTTCACTATCCATCAAAGAACATTGATTGTGAAGGACAAAACTGTTCCAGTAAAAACCCAGAATTTGGCTATTTCTCGTCGCTGGGTTTATCAAAACCAGCTGATACATGTATCAAGATGTATATAGCAAGTGCGCACCTATTGAAATGGCAATTAAACATATTTTCGAAAATAAATGTCGGAAAATTCCGAAACATGTCAGCAAGTGCGACCGAGGGCAATATAGTGACGCCCATTTGATCCTACGGCGCACATTTTTGTTTTCCTTAATAAAATTTAATGGGGAATAAAGAAGAGTTCTCTTCGAGGTTTTAATTTTGTAAATGTTTGAAAGCTGATTTAAGCCAATAAAACACGCACTACTTCCTAAAATTATTTGTTTGCTTATTTGAACAATAAGTAAACAGTTCCGGGAAATTTCTTTTTTTTAATATTATTAGTGAATAAACCAAGACAAAATTATGAAGAGAAAAAAGAGTTTTCAGGATTTTCAGTATTTTAAAACAACATATTTTAAAACGTTATAATTTCGGAAAGAATAATTGAAAGCGACAACGATAGTAAAGTAAAATGAAATTGAAGTGAAAAATGAATTACTGTTTGTGTATTCAATGCCGCTCGCGAAAAAGTCCCCAAATCCGGAATTAAAACAAAAAAACAATCAAATTTGCTAATTAAAACTTGCTTGGCTATTTAGACGTTTTAAAGCTTTTCACAAACGAGAAACGCCTGAAAGAAATTGGGTTTTGACCAATTTGACTCAAGCAATACTTTAATTTTCTGTCTATTACACTGTAATGCAGCGTGTTTGAACAGCTAGCGAGCAATTTCTTTTGACTTGTAAATTAATTTTGAGCTTACTAACTTGAAAGACTAGTGTATTTAAACACTTTTTCTTAACACTTGTTTATCATTACTTTTTTCTTTGAAGCGAGTAGTCAGCCGCGTCGAATCGAGTACACAGTGAATTTATTGCGGCAACATTCATCTTCGCGCCGTTTTAGGAGCCCCAAAGTACTGACCTAGCGAAGGAAGCCACAGCTTTGCCAGGCGAGAGAATCATACCATACGATTTGTTATTTCAGCGAATTCTACACAGCAAACAATCAATTGCAAATAATCAACTTATTTCAACATGGACAACCTTTCTTCGTCGAGCAGGGACACTTTCGCCTCTCCGCAAGCTGACCTTGATTTCAATTGTCCGTTTAAATTAGTTCAATCGGAGGTCACCTTTCTAGACGTTTGCACTGCCGTTGTAAGCATTGTATCTGCTTTAACCGCAGTCCTGGGGAACATTCTAATACTGCTTGCCATCTGCAAAACATCTTCAATTGCTCCACCATCTAAAGTACTTCTCGGAAGCCTCGCCTTTACAGACTTAGCTGTTGGATTATTCGCGCAGCCATTGTACGTAGCGAAAACTTTGTCCACCGACAAGCCCATGAAATGTTTTGTTGGGTTGATCTTCGATCTTTTTTCTGGGCATCTTTCGATTACTTCCTTTTTCTCCATGATGTTTATCAGCGTCGATAAATTCTTGGCCGTTCATTTAAAGCTACGTTACCGAACTGTGGTTACGCGCAATCGCTCAGTATTTCTTGTGTTGCTCATTCGATGCATGGCGCTTCCATGGGCTCTCTCCTACATTTGGTATACCAAAGTCTACTTCTTGCTCATCCTCTCAATTATGCCCTGGTGTTTGATCATCTCTTCTATGGCATTCATTAAAATCCATCTCGTTCTTCGCCGACAAAGACGAATTTTCCGAAACCAGACGCACACCGAATCTTCACGCCGAGCCAACGCCCTAAAGATATCAAAGTTCAAAAAATCAGTCAATAGCATGTTTTTTGTTTTCTGTGCATTGCTGATCGCATATACTCCCTCTTGGGTGGTTATTTTAGTGCGTACAGTATACGGGACTACAGAGTTTCTGGAAAATGCGACTAAAATCACGATGACACTTATTCTTGTCAACTCGACAGTAAATCCCATGCTATATCTATGGAGAATGGACGAACTACGGGCGTCTGCGAAAGAGGTCCTCGCGGGAATAATCCCGAAATTACTCAAACAGAAAGCGTCGGGGAACGCCATTGAACACTTTGAACTGACTGTCAATTAATGGACCGAACTTTTTTTTTTTTTTTTGGCAACGCTAGGAAGGAAACACTTTCACTAAGCGAAAAGACATGTAAAATATTGTTATCAATTGAAATCGTCTTTTTTTAAAGAAAAAATTAAAATTCGCACGAACAATTAGCCATCTTTTTTGGATGATAAAATTAACGAGCGTACAAAACTAATGTAGCTATTAAACAGATCAGTCAAAGCGTAGATAGACGCTGTCTAAACGCTAGTCAACAATTAAGTGATATGCTTACCAGGACGGATAAACTGTACATTTGACCCCTTTCCTGGCAATACTTCTAAATGGCACAATGAATATTATTGTTGCTGGTGTACTTGACCAGAGAATGTCTTTAAATATATCCAGTTTAATCAGTGGGGCACTGATTAAACCATTTTGCGCGGAGCTTTGACATGATTGCTAACAACACAGTGAAATGGACCGGTCCATTCATTTAAGCAAACTATGAATAAGCATTATTTAAGTACTTATGGTTAATGCTGGCTTAGTATTTTAATTTTCTTTTCGCCGTTTAAACTAATATAAACAAGTTTTGGTTCACATTAACTGGTACTGTTTTTTTCTTTTTTTCCGTCTTTTTTCCTTTCCCTTTTTTCCACCTTTCATCTAAATACTATTATACATACTTAGACATTGTACTCATTTTTTTTGCATGATACTTAATTACTTATTACTTGTCTTATTTTACTTTTGTCTTCTTTTATGTACAACCTTGTCAAAGCAATTAAATTTTTTTTGTAACTACTCAGCTCGTTTAGTTTATTTCTATTCTAGTAGTTTTTTGCCTATTTTAGCTGGCGGGGCAACTGGCGGGGCAACTGCCCCCTCAGCCCACCCCCCCCCCCCTCCCCCAACCAGGTACGACCCTGAACTTGCTTTTGGGTTTTGTGAAGCTTCGATGGTGAACAAAAAATTAAGGAGCTACTTTAATCGATAGAGATCTTAAAAAATAAAACGAACGGTAAATTAGACGTTATGAAATTCAAGTTATCTCTCTTTTATTCCGGCAGTAAAATGGAAAGGCTCGGAAGGAGAGCGACTTTATATTCGGGCACTGTCAAAAAATAATACGAAGTACTAGTACTGTTTGAATCCCAAGTGATTTTTTTTTTTTAAAAAAACTTCTTATATCCCAGTAAAAAAATAATATTAAGGTAAATTCTGTGTCCGAGCCTAGTGGGAGCTAATCCCGGTTTCCGTACGCGTATCATTAAGCGACTAGTAGCCGCAGCATAGATTAATTCACCAGTACCCATTTACACTCCTGCAGGGCCGGGTTTTTTCCTTTTTTTTTTTTTTTTTCCTGGGTGGAATGAGGCAGTGTGAGAGTAAAGTGTCTTACCCAAAAACACAACGCAATGACCCCGGCCAGGGCTAGGATAGCACTGGCCGTATAAATGGGTCGGGACTGAAAGCCGGGACTTTGAATTTGTTCAGTCGTTCTATATCTGCACGGACAGAGTTAGCTGGCGGTCAATAAGAGCTAACATAGAAAAAGGCTGTGTGAAGCGCAATGGGCTATCGGTTATTACGTTAGTGCTCTGAACACTCTGGATGCGGCGATCTTGTCACAGTGCCTCTCTCCACCCGGGTGTACAAATGGTTGCCGAAACATTAAATGTCGAAGAATAACCCTACAATGGACTAGCATCCCATCCAGGAAGGGGAAGTAGAAATACTCCTTGTTGCTTTATGCTACAGTAACCGGCGGTAATTATAAGCTCCGGCAGTATGGGCCACCAGACAACGTAAACTTTATTTAAAAAAAAGGAGACTGGCAAGTGTGTGCGAGCCGTCAGCGATCGGGCAGATACAAAAAATCTAAAGCGCGGCTCTTCTGAGCAATCACACTGCATGATTCATTTGATCTGGACGTGACGCGGGGAAAGCAGAAAAATAATAAGTAAGGTTAATAACTGTTTCGTTTGACCCTAGGGTCGAAATTTGGCTTTTTCAGCAGGTGCATCGGAAAGAATATTGCGAAAGGCGTGAAATCCACTTCTGCGCGCATCACACCTTTACAATAAAGAACAAAGGCCGCTTCTTATATGTGTAAGCCCTAATTGAAAATAGCACTTCCTCAGAAAAGACCTACTTTGCTTGTTTGCTCAAGAAATCTCCTCGCTGTTATAACTTCTTTTACGCCAACCACTTTTAATAAAATGTTTACAATATCGTATGGCCGAAAGTCGGGCAATCATTTCATTTCCCGGCATTTCTTGAGTTGTTAAAACACACGACAAGCCAAGACAAGGTAGTTTGTGATATGAAAGAGAACCTAACCAATTGCAACCAATCCAGCTTTTTATGTGTGGAAGAAGGAAAAATTGATTGCAAGATTGTTTTATTTGTGCTCGACATGAACAATTCCTCCGCGAATCATTCGCAAAAACCTCTTCAAATCTGTGACTTTTACATCAAAGTCGAAACTGATTTTGTAGACATCATGACTGTCGCCATTAACCTGACTTTCGCGGTGTTAGCAATTCTCGGGAACGCGTTGGTCCTCATAGCGATACGAAGAACAAAAGCTTTATGGCTCCCCACGAAAATTCTTCTGTGTAGCCTCGCATTCGCTGATTTGGGCGTCGGGCTGATTGCACAACCGTTCTTTGCGTTAAAAATTCTACTTGAAGATGGACTGCCTCGCTGTATCGTAGGTATTGTGTTTGATTTTGTGTCAGGGCATCTCTCTATCGCTTCGTTTATGACTATGATGGTGATCAGCATAGACAAATGCATGGCTGCTCAACTTAAACTGCGATACCGAATCGTGGTTACAGAGGTGCGCTCAATTCTTGCCGTTGGCTCGATCTGGACACTTGCAGTCCCTTGGGCGGTATCTTTTTTCGTGAGCTTGCAGGCTTACTGTATGTTTGTGTTAACTGTTATACCCGTCTGTTTCTCGGTCTCGTTCATCGCCTTCGCCAAGATTCGCTTAGTTCTTCACCGGCAAAGAACTCGTCTGCATTACTCAGCTTATGCAAACCCCGCGCACCAAGCTGGTAGCCCGGTAAATATCGCACGTTACAGAAGCTCCGTCCGTAGCATGTTATATCTATACTGCGCGCAAGTTATCGGTTATTTTCCTGCCTGGCTGGTCATGCTGATCCGAGTAGTGACCGGAGATACGACAGCGGCGATGCGTCAAGCTACACAATTAACACTAACTTTTATTTTCATAAATTCCACAGTAAACCCTGCGGTGTATTTGTGGAGAATAAAAGAACTTAGGGAAGCCGCTTCTGAAGTAATTCCATGTAGTTTAAGGCCGATGAGAGTTGAAGACAGACCACAGACTCCGAGTGAGGAACGCATCGAGCATTCAAGGACAAAGACATTTACAGAATTCATTGGACCAGCTTAAGATAGCTCTGTACATAGAAATGGGAAGTAGTCAGAGCTAGCTTGTAGAGAGCCGTGAGCTTGGACACTGTTACGGGGACTTTAATGCTTTTCGGTAAAAAGTACTCAAATTTGCGAAAAGGTCTTCTCGAACACGAAATGCACCCAGTATATCAAGATGGAGATATAAAGTAAATTGTTGTTGAAGGAAGAAGGGAGCAATAATATAATTTTTAAGTGTTTTTTCAGTCCACACGGTTAGAAAATTTGAAGAAAATCAACCTGACTTGTTCAATTAAGTTGAGATCTAAAGTTCCTGATGGCATCGCAATAATATTACTTGTTTATCGCTGTAGTACACTTGCATTATGTTTTTTAACAACTGGACCACTATTCCAGATAGTTTCCATGTGTCTTAAATTTTTAGGCCTTGATTTTTTGAAGCGAAACTGGTGACTGCGTCTCTTTGACTTGCGACGCGGACATATAACGCAAACATGGACACAACCTTTGATAAACAGAAAAGTATCCTTTTACTTTGAAAAGGGGATCATTGCTCATCCGGCTCGGAAAAGTGCGAAGTAAAAACCGGGATTCGGGGGGGCGGGGAAAAAAACCAGACAGAAAAACAAAACGACTAGACGTGGATTCTCGCGACATATCAAGTGCATTCGATTCGGCCGGATTAAACCCACTGGTTATTTCTAGCAATTTCTTTAGAACAAAACGGCTACCTTTTACGAGAGACTGAGTATATGTTTACCTAATATACTCTTATTAAAAACCTGCCCTCAACTAACGCCTCTGTGAAAAGGTTTCATAATTCTAAAACAACTGTAGTTAGGGTAGTAGACAAAGTCGAGAGTTGGTTCACCCCGTTGGTTTCGTGTCTTATAATTATCTTCTGGTAGAAGTTCGTACTTATGGCTGATTTTGGTGGCAATTTTGATGAAAAAAATTGAGAAGAAATCAGTCATTATAATAATCTAGAAAGATGTAAAATGAAAACTTATAATGTTAGCTTTGCCTAGCCCACAGAGCGACCAGTCTAGATCTGCAGTTGTCACGTTTTGAACAACATTGAACAGCAAACTGAAGTGATGAGCTGCGAGGCCGCAAACGGCAGACGCGCTCGAAGAACGTATTTTCGCGTTCGCTCTAAACAAAATTTTAGATAAAAATGCAAGCTTCTCGCTCTCTAGATTTTCATCAAAGACGTTTTGCTTTTCTTGATCGAGAGGGAAAAAAGATTTCGACCATAGTTTTTGTCAGTCTCTCCTCTTGTTGATAATGAAATCACGCGCGGAACTAGCGAGAAATGTGACCGGCATGGACTAGCGTATAAACGATTTTACTCATATGTTATCTTTTTGTAGGGCAAATAATTTAGTGTCGAGAACTTAATGACAAACCTAGGGAAATGATTTGACTTTAGAAGATTACTGTATCTCGTCTGATCTTAAGGTAAATTGAAAATGAGGTTTAATTGCAATTGCTTGTAAGACTTGCAATGGAGGTTTCATTTGAAAGGATGTAAGTTTGGGATAATTGAATGAAACATTTAGTAACCTAATAAAATCGAACACATATTATCTGAATTGTTTATTGTTCTTTATTGTTTGCCTAGTTTTTGTACAATTTCAAACTTAGCAAAATGCATGGTAAACACTTAAATTGCTTTTTAAAATAAGGCAAATAACCTGCTTTAGTAAGTGAAAAAAGCAATTCATAGAAAGCAAACATTCGTTTAAAGAAAAAAAGAGAAACAATTACGTGAGTCCGATGTTACAAAATGAACGAAAACTTTTGAAATAAATGATACCGTATAGATTACATCAATATATGGTATTTGAAGATGTACAAAAGTAATTTCATTTTTCAACTCTTCTTTTTACTAAATTGCTTCCCGATGGGGCATATGGTGATGCGCATTAAAGTATTAGAACAACAAAAATTGAAACCGGCAATCAATAAATTCGATCTGAGGAGAGTGAAATACTATGAAAGGAAACGTCCTTCCCTTTTGACAGAAGTACAGAAATTTCACTTTTTTGTCTTCTGTTGGGTCTGTTAAATATATATGTATAAACAGGTGTAGCGGTGAGCGAATCTATAGCAAGCTAGCGTGAAAGCCGAAACCTTAAAGCCCTTAAGGAAACAAGTGATTGTGTCACTTTCTTTATATAAACCCGCGGATGTGACAGTGCATGTTGGACAATATTTGCTTTTCAGATTGAATAATATTCATGAAGTATCATACAGATAAGTTAATTTAAGATTTAAGCTTTTGACTTACGAGAACAAATTTGGGTAACCATCCTTCTTTTGACCGACAAAGCAGAGTTATGTTAACTTCTCCTTTCAGCATGGAATTTATGATGGAATTGAATGTAACCTCGCCATCTTCCGTTCTCACAACGGACAAAAACACGAAGCAAAACATTCACATTTGTGACTTTTACACGGAGGCGGAACTCGACATTGTGGGTACAATAACTGCATGTATTAACTTGGTGTTCGCAATTCCAGCGATTCTTGGAAACCTACTTGTTCTGTTAGCCATAAGACGCACGCCTTCAATGGGTTTACCTTCTAAAGTTCTTCTCTGTAGCCTCGCCTTTTCAGATTTAAGCGTAGGACTCATCGTTCAGCCGTCTTTTGCTCTTCACAAGTTGGTTGAACACAAGCTTGTACGGTGCATTGTTGGTCTGGTCTACGACCTTTCGTCCGGGCACCTTTCCGTCGCTTCGCTACTAACAATGGTATTAATAAGCTTGGACAAGTTCATGGCGTTGCATTTAAAACTCCGATACCGTTCGGTCGTCACGTACAAACGCTCATTCGCTATTGTGGCTTTAATATGGATAATATCTATCCCTTGGTCTGCATCGTACCTTCTTCGCCCTAAACTTTATTTCTTGTTGGTTTTGATTATTATCCCTTTCAGTTTTTTGGTAACATCGATCGTTTTTATAAAAATTTACACCGTTCTTCGCCGTCAAAGAAACCAATTAAGTGCGCGTTCGGGGAACGAACAATACACAAGTGTTGTGAACATATCGCTGTACAGAAAATCGGTGACAAACATGTTGTACATATATTGCGCCCTGCTAGCCGCTTATTTCCCGGTCTGGATTGTGTTGTTAATAAGGATTATCTACGGCCAGACTACAAAAATGTTGAAAAACGCAACAGAAGTAACTCTGTTAGTTGTATTAATCAATTCAACAGTGAATCCGGGGCTATATTTGTGGAGGATCAGAGAGATTCGCTTGCCCGCCAAGGAAATTCTGCGACGTGTGTTCTTGAGGCGAAGCACAACTGAAAACGTAGATTCGAGAAGTGCAATGGACACGCTGAGTTTAGAACCAAGAATTCTGCAAATTGAAGTTGGCTCAGAAAATTACCTAACGAGTGAGGCATTAGCCATCGATCGTGGTTTGGCAAATCCCCTCAGCGTTTTTACCACACATTTGTAGCTCACTGAGTTACGTAGCAATAAATTGTCAATAATCTTTCGTATTTTTGTATCATTCATTTCTATTTCCTTTTTATTACCAACTGGCATGACTTAGGGGATTTGTATAAGTATTCATGTTTCAAGCGAATGGCCAAGTCATAACAAAGATCTTCAGCTTTCTTTGGTCTACTGTCTTTTATTTCCAGCTTTTTTAGGTGCCTTTGGTTTTGCTGCAAGGCTCTTGAAATTTGCATAACAGGATCGTACCTTTCCGCCATGTGTTCCCACTAGGGACACGTGATTTAATTGGCTGGATTTTCTAGCGAATCAAATCAACCGATTCATTTGATTGCCTGTTTCTTTTGACTCTTTCCCAGTCGCCTTTTGAGTCCGTCGTGAATCTAGGAGGGAATCATGGGAAGTTGCAATTTTCGGATAAGAGACGACTGGGGACGAGTAGGTTGTCAGGTGTTTCTTTTGTCAAAATCTAGCCAATCAAATCATATGTCCCCAGAGCCACTTGTTTCTCGTACACAGGCTCCGCCGGCTAAGAGGGACAAGCAGCTCTGGGGACGAGAATGACTCTTATCCATCCCAGTTTATATTCAGTTTATTTTTTATTCTCTTTTTTTCTACCTTATGAAACTATTGCCTTGAGGTTTCCTTCAATTTGAAATTAATTTTAATTTTCTACACCACACAAAAATATTGGGGCACAGCTCCTCAAAGGCCCAGTAGCACTGGCAACATTTTCTTTCAACTTGTCTCGACAACATTGTTGCATTTCTGGGCCCGGTTGTTCAAGTTTAATGTGTTTTTTTTTTTTTTTTTTTTTTTTTTTATTATTAAAAATTTTTAGCAGGTTGTTAAGTGTTTGCGCATATCTGCGCGTATTACCTCAACCTTGTTCCCAGTTTCCTCTCTCTTTTTCCTCCTATGTCGTCGAGAAGAGAGACAAGGGGGAAAAAGGAGAGAGGCCCTTGGAACGAGAGTGGCATTACCTCTCGTGTTAGTAGATACGACTTTAACTTTATGCAACACGCTGTCCATTCTCGTCCCCATAGCGCTTTCGTTTCTCTTAGCCGGCTTGGCACGAGAAATCGAAGGGCTCTGGGGACATAGGATTTTTTTGAAATTCGAATTTTTTGAATTGGCTGTTTGGAACAAAGAATTTCTAAACGGAAGTCGAAAACGTTACGACTCTCTCATACATTCTTTTGAAACGCCATGACTCCATACATGAAGACCGGAAGTCCTAGAATCTAGGACTGGAAATCCTGTGTCCCCAGAGCCCTTCGTTTTCTCATGCCAAGGCCCAGCCGGCTAAGAAAAAAGGAGAGAGCTATGGGGACGAAAATGCATGCTGTTGCAACTTGCAATATGGGTCGTAATACCGTATTTTCTCAATTAAACGCCCCCGGCGTTTATTTCAACTGGCTCCGTGGATCCGGCGTTTATTTGAATGGTGCAGTTATGGAAGAAAAATGTTCATTAAACAAGGTTTTCAATCATTTTTGTGACACGAATGTAATTTGCCATCATACCTAAAGCATATTACACCTTAGAAAAAATGCCTGGAAGGCTTACTTACCACTCCACCTCGGAGACCCGGCGTTTATTCGGGGCCCGGCGTTTAATCGAGAAAATACGGTACGCACAATTTGCAATGCAACGATATTACGAGACAAGTTAAAAGAAAATGTTGCCCCTATGGCCGTATTACTGGGTCTTAATATGCCCACAAGCTTTTAATCTGAAAAGTGTATTGATGACAACATAGACTATTTCAACCGAATACATAAAATTTTATTTGCAAATTTTGACTCGTGGTTCCGTTAATACATTTTACAAACATTAAATTCAAATTGACTCATTCTACCCATGTTAATCTATACCGTGAATTTTCAATTCGTATACAAAAATAGACTTTGAATTAATTCACAATCGAGAATGTCGGAATATCGAGAGGAGAATGGTAAAGACCACATGTACGCCGCGAGCGACAAAGGAAGCCTGGGTCCAAAAAAGCCCACGGCAAAGAAACGAAGAGATATTTCAGCTTGTTCTATTAACAATATTATGATCGACATTTTGAAGTACATAAATACATTATAAAATTTTCTCCCGATATAACGACATTGCCCAATTATTATTTTTTTTTGGAAGATTTGAATTACCTACCGAAACTAGCAGCAGTAACTAGAATTCCAAAATTTCTTTTTTAGTTGGGGGAACAAGCCTGTTGAAGCACCTGATGGGTCTACAATTCCTACCGAACCAGCACGGGGCAGTCACGAGTACACGCCGGCCAACTTCGGAGACGAGAATCGTGGGCTTATTAAAAATGTTGCCATCAACTAGTACCCGTTCCCCCCGACTGAATTTACCGACTCTGAAGCAAGCTGGGGCACAGCATATCACGTGACGCGAAACAGTCGCTACCTGACTGGTTTATCAAAACCATGTGGTTTGCTATCCGATAAGAGTTAGATAAACATTTTGTGAAACATTTTAGCGTCTGAGTGCCGTTAAGAACAGTGCAAGACTGGTCGCGAGAGATGCGAGTAAAAACAATTCATCCATCACACAACCATTCTAGTAGTAAAGATAAATTGTTCTAACATGTATTTTGCCAGTCGACGCCTCCTTTCTTTTATATCATACTAAGTCGATAGTTATCCAGTAGTATTCACTAGCCATTCAAATAGGGTTAGAACCAATTTTACTCTTATTTTATTTTTTTAAAAAAATTGCATTTCTTTTGGCAATGCGGGCATACATTCTTTCTGGCCGAAACTAAAATATAAAAATAGTGATTGAAAAAACTTTTCGAATTCTAAATTTAAAAAATGATAAAACACATAGTGACAAAATATTCCAGTTTACCCTCTCTACAACTGTCACAAGGTAAGCTAAATATATTTTTTAAAAACATAAAATACCGGCTTGGATTCACAGCTAACTAAAAATAGATATGATGGAGTTATTAGTTTGCCTACAAGTAACAATGCATCCAACAATAAATAGAGACTTAAAATGAATTCCTAAAAATGAGTTCTCTGCAGCTAGAAAAAGCGAT
>NC_135765.1:5289842-5414842 GCF_052425735.1 Oculina patagonica
ATTGAAAGCCGAAATTTAACAAACAAAACAAAACCAGACAAGAAACCCACTAAATGTAGTGAATTTGGTTGGGTTTTTTGTCTGCAGGCACGCTTGTTTACAAAAAAAAGTCACGGGCGGGCACTATCGATCCGGGCATTTTTCTTCGGCGGGCACTATTTTAACAATTGAGTGTTTCTGTCGAAATTTGATGTTCTTAAAACAAATATTAGCCCGAGAAGCGAAGCTTCGACGGCTAATATGCTAGTTTTAAGAACATTAAATTTCCAAGGGGCAACTATCAGACCGATAGTTCCGAGACAGAAACACTCTATTGTCTTTATTGTTCAAGACTAAATTTTCTTCCGCGCGCCTATTCAAAAATGAGCATCGTGAATTATTTTTTACTTTTCAGGATAAAAGACTCAATTGAAAGCCAAAATGTAACAAACGAAACAAACCCAGACAAGAAACCCACTAAATGCAGTGAATTTGGTTGGGTTTTTTGTCTTCAAGCACCCTTGTTTACTAAAAAAAATTCACGGGCGGGCACTATCGATCCGGGCATTTTTCTTCGGCGGGCACTATGGGCTGATAGTGACCTCCGGCGGACGAACACTATCGCGTCACGTGATCAATTTAAACCAATCAGAATCGGAGAAAATTTAGTGGTGAGCTATAAGGGCTGATAGTGCCCTCCGGCGGACGAACACTATTGCGTCACGTGATCAATTTAAACCAATCAGAATCGGAGAAAATTTAGTGGTGAACTATAACAGCCGTTAGTAAACGAGTTCGCGCGAGCTCGGAACGTATGAAGATCAATTTTACTTTATAACGTGGAAATAATTGAAAGTCGTTGAAAAGTATATCAACATTGTAGCTCACCTGGTTTGACTAAAATAAGTGAAATCTCCTCGGTTAAAAATCTTTAAACGGCTCCAGTAACTTCCCAGTCAACGGTGGAGCTGATCTCCAGTTCTCCTCGGGATAGTCGTCAAAATTTCTCGTGTCACCTGGGTGGGCAAGCTTTGGAATAATCGGCGCCTGGACAAACCAACATTTTCTTTATTATAAGATAAACAAGGCAAGGCAAGCTAAATTCTGAGAACCTTCCTACTATGTGATAAGCAACAAGTAGAAAACGGCATACGCACCACGGTTACCAAACCAAAGTTATTATTTTGGCCAATCGCAAAAAAGGAAACAAACAATTAAGTAAACCAATCAAAACTCGGACTCGAAGCAAATACATGTTGCGAGCACAAAGGGCGGGAAAACGTGCGCGAGCACCGAAGTCAAGATTGGGTTTAACGTTTTGGTTTTACTTCTGATTGGCTGAGATAGTGACGCGAGTTTTTTAACCAATTACTAAGTGTTGTAATGCAAAACCAAAGCAAACGCAAATTACTTTCAACACTCAAGTAAAAGCCACTCTATAGGATAAAGCGCATGCACACTGAAGGACAACAAACAAGGCGAAGACACGCGTTTTACCTCTTTCTAATAGTAAAATATATTTTCCTTAACATTACACACTTACACATGTAAATCCGAATTTTCCAGTACATACCTTTAACTTTCTTTGGTAAACTAAATTCCAGTCAATCACTTTGAACCACTTATGGCACTTGACATCTTCTGTGCCATTCTAAAAATGTAAGAAGAGTTAACAGTCACGTGACTGTTGGATGCAACACTTACTAAAATTATAAAAATTAAGGTTCTCTTTACTTGTAAGTTAAAGTTTGTCTTATGAAAATACCTGCCGTTACTAACCTTCATACTTCCAAGTCTTCTTGTCCTGTCGTGTACTAATAACTTTTTAATCAAATCTCTGTTAAAATAATAAGAGAAAAAAAATTGTTTCATATTCTCTACATTGAGTTTAAATGATTGCTTGCTTACCGGTACTTGCTTGCTTGATTGATTAACTTATTGATTGTTTGATTGATTGATTGATATTTGACAAAAGAAATCAAACAGGGCAAGGGTTTTTCTTTACAGTAGCATTTCACATACAATAATGATAATACTACATGTTCAGTGTGAAGGATCCTGTTCCTCTCGATCTCCGTTCGCGCGTTGTCTACAAATTTTCTTGTGCAGGATGTAATGCCTGTTACATCGGCGAAACTAGCCGTCATCTTTCAACGCGCATTCGTGAGCATCTGAGTAGGGACAGGAACTCACACATTTACCAACATCTGCAGTAGTCTGAGGCATGCCGTAGGCTTGCATCTAAGAACTGCTTTTCTATTGTAGATTCCGCACCCAATAGACTACAGCTAATTTTAAAAGAGGCTGTCCACATCCGCTGGGAAAACCCCACGTTAAATAAGCAGCTCAAACATGCTGACTTAACTCTTTCATTTTAGTATTATGTTATTTTCTTATAAATAAGTGTCGTTTAATTTAATTTAATTTATTTGCTTCATTTTGTGTAATAATTGTAATTTACTTAGTTATTTTTACTGTTTAATTTCTTTGCCGTGTATTTATACTCGCGCGCATTGTTCCATGTCTCGCGCATTTAAATGCTGCACGTTAAATTTAAAATGTATCACGAATGTTGCGTATCACGCATGTTACGCCATTGCTTGTAAAAAATTCAACTTCAACTGTAAACGATCCCACAACTGAAGATGATCGTTGGAACGATCGAAACATGTCTTGCAAACTAAAAGTTGTTGTACATTTTTTAAAAATAGTAGTTTGTCTGCTTTTATCCACTCACCATTTGAATACTACATGTATAATAATGTTGATATTATAATCACAACATAAACAGCTGACAATGACTGCAACAGATTGTCACAAATATTTTTGTACCCTTTACATGTAAGAAGATCGCAAATCCTTCATCAAAAGTGCCTGGGCTGCCTGCCGCCTCAGGTGCAATATGTTTCTACATAACTGTGGATATCTCATTTTATATATAAACTGCAGTGGTTTAGCGAGTGGTAGCAAATCGAGAAAAATGGTATCACACATGTGTGGATAAAAATGATATCCACACATGTGCATGTGATATCATTTTTGACCAATCAGCTCGCAGAGTTTGCTATGTTTCAATGCTCAATGAGCCAAAGTAAATCAATATTAAAGCGAAACATCCTTGGATCTTCCGCGCAATCTTTGGCAATCTTCGAAAATTTTCAGAAAATGTTCGGAAGATTCATTCGTACAACCTTCGGACAACATTTTGAAAATTTTCAGAAATCTTCAGAAAATGGTCCCAAGGAAATCTTGGAAAATCGTCAAAAACATCGTAATTAGTAGGTTTATATAATAAACAGAATAATACATGGTTGCTTGGAGATATGAAATTTATTTTCTCATGTTCAAATCCGATATCTCACTCTTTCGCTGCACTCACTCGTGAGCTATCGATTTGAACATTCAAAGATCAATTTCATATCTCCACGCAACCATGTATTGTCCTCTATTTCTTTGATGAATTACAAATGGATTTCTCCCGGAAATAAAAACCAACTTACTTTGCGGCTGTTGTTTCCATGTGTTTTGGCCACTCTACTTTGCCTGATAATATCTTTTCATATATCCCAAATGGGTTGTCATCAAAAAATGGAGGATACCTGAAAACAATCATGTAACTGTTGAAGTGCTGTTGTTTTTTATTTTAAAAGTCAGTTTTAAAACAATGCCTCGGGAGGAGAGGAGCAGTTTGGTGGTGCGTGTACCACAGTCAAATGCATTCTGGCTTCAGAATCCCACATATTACACCTTGTTGCGATGGGTAGCTGTTATGGTCCTGTCAAGTCTTCATGGATATAACTATATTTTTCTGCTGGGCAAGAGACTTTTCATTCTTATTTGCCTGATGAGTGATGGGCATGGGCCCAGGCAAGTCATCTGCTGACTAAATTGTTAAAAAGGTAAACTAACAACAAGTATCCAACTGCCCCAGGCAAGGAAAATCTAAGAGCTGCTTGTTTGAAAGCTGCAAACTAAAATTCAAGTTTTTTTTTCCAAGCCCTGCTAGTTCATACTTTTTTTTCCTTAAAAACACAATCACATATAATATAATAGTGCCTATAAAATTTCTCTAAGTGCTTTACGATTCTAAAAAGCTACAAAGATAATATTGTACAATAATAATTATAACAGTAAAATGGTAGTAAAAATAACATTAAAATTCCACAAAAATCAACTAGTAAAAGCTTCTCTAAATAAATATTTCTTAAGATGTTCACTGTTTTTAGACAGTATTTAACTCACTTTAAGTTATTCTTACCCAACAAGCATTTCATATATAAGAATTCCTAGTGCCCACCAATCCACTGCCTTGTTATGACCTTTGCTTTGGATAATTTCTGGAGCAAGATATTCTGGAGTACCACAAAGAGTCCATGTCCTGAAAAAAAAACACACACACATGAAAACTGCATTAGTCACAGTGTTTATAACCAGTTTTATTTTGTGGAGTTCAAAATAACAGAACTATAACAACGAAATGCAGTGGCCTCATACATGAAGTTGCAGGCGCACTGAACTCTGAATAAAATAGTCCAGGTTTTAATTCAAGCTCTGGCTTGGTCACTGCATTGCAGAGATTCCAACCCGCCGAGATGAAAAAATGAGAGATTTTGGCCGCGACCACGAGCGCCAAAGGTGCGAGCCACTAGGTGGTCCATGGGCATGTAACCCCGGAAAAAATTTAAAAATATAGGCCTCTAAGATGCCATTTCCTGTATTTTGAGATCATAGTCAATGGGAGTTTACCAACTTAAAGCCATAAAAAAAACCACCAAAACCATGAAAGAATGCAAACATCGCAGGAAGTCGAGGCAATGCATTGCATTACTGCTTCCAAAAAGCCACCAGCTCATACTAGGAAGCCCTGAAGGTAAAAAAGGCCGGAGATGATTGTTCGAAAAACCATAGAGAAATGACAAAGGGCCATGCAAAAAAGGCTAGTGTAGCAGAGAAAATGTTACCTCACTTCGCTAAAGAAAAGTTACAAAAAACGGGAGAATATTTAACGAAAGGGGAGGCCAGAAAGGATCGCCCAAAATGGGAGGTTTCTGGCCCAAACAGGAGAGTTCAAATCTGTGGCATTGTATTGTTAGGTACCGGTTATACACCTTACTCTCACAGTACTTCTCCCACCAAGGTGTAAAATGGCTACTGGCAAATTTAATGCTAAGGTTAACCCTGCAATGGACTAGCATTCCATACAGTGGGGGCCAGTGGGGAATAACTCCTAGTCCCAGGATAAGCTGTGGTTATATGGGACAATATGCCCAATACAGACTTTTATTTTCTTCTTTGAAAAAGAAAGAATTAGCTATTTACAGAGCCACAGGCAACAACTAACTTAAGACTTGGTTATGATGAACTAATAACATAATAAAACCTACTTGTCATGAACTTCCTTGGCAAAACCAAAATCTGTGAGTTTTACATGTCCTTCTCTATCCAGAAGAATGTTCTCAGGTTTGAGGTCGCGATACACTATACTATTGTGGTGGAGGTAATCAAGGGCAGAAACTATTTCGGCTCCAAAAAATAATCCTGTCCCATTGTTAAATCTCCCTGCTGTACGAAGATAAGTAAAAAGTTCTCCACCACAAGCATACTCCAGAAGCATATACAAGAATGTGTTATCATGGTGCGTCCACAGTCTGCAAAGTTAAAGAAACACTGTCAGCCAACAAAACTGTAGTTTATATAGTGGAAATCCGAATTCTCAAACCTCCAAGACTTATTTGACTTATTGCCGTAACCCTATGTGGGTATAGGGCTGGTCAAACCTCCAAGGGGTACTAAAATTTATATAGATTAGCCAAATAAGGCTACGACGTTACAAAATCACCTAGAATCCATTATCAAGTAGAAAGAAAGATAACATTCGAATTTCGAGTTTAAATACAAGTGACAGAGTGTGTTAAAGTATTTTAAAAATAAGTCAAGATGACTTTGAAACGTCATAGCCTTATTTCGCTAATTTTGTATACAGTCAACTCTTTCTTGACGGACACCTCTATAAGATGGACACCTCCATAAGATGGACACCTGGTGATGGTCCCTGCCGTTTTTCAGTCATTTTACTGTAACCAAACTCCCTATAAGATGGACACCTCTCTAAGACGGACAACAGACACTTTGAAATCATTAACGGAAACTTGAGAAGTATTTTTGACCATGTTTTATTAGTGAAAATACTTCCAAACTTCGTATCGACCTAAAGCAAAGTTAGTCAGCGCCCTAAGGATATGTGTATAGCAACCTTACTAACCATAAACAATGACGCTTTAACGGATTACTTCTCTGCTTACGTGTATGGACACTAATTAAAGAGGTCGTTTTCTACTTGCAGTATTACAGTTTGTAGAAGCTCTCAATGTTTGCTTTGTTGCATTGTGCAAAGGTTTAGCTTTATGATCTCAGAATTACTGGTGTCATGTTACCTCGACTCTCTACAGAGCGGACACCTCTCTAAGATGGACAACTGCAGCCTGTCCCAAAGGTGTCTGTCTTAGAGAGAGTTGACTGTATCATAAATGTTCTCTAATTGGAACTAAAATAATTATTGGTCCAAGAAATCAGGAGTTTGGGAAATCAGGGGTAAAATTGCAGTGTTTGACTGAGTTACGCAAATCCAAGGGAAGCAACTTTTGGTTCAAGTTATTGGGAGGTTTGAAAAATTAAGAGTTTGAAAAATTGGGAGGGAAGTCGATCTGCAGTGAGCAGTGGGAAAATGTCCTCTAGGTATTTACATGTACCATAGAGGTTCAATCAAAATCAGGCAACAGACCCAAACACCTGGTGTTTTGTAGCAGGACATCTAATGAGAGTTATTTACGAAAGAGTTATGGAAAGGAAATCAAGAACAGACTGAAGATTGTCCTAATTAAGGATTGTTGGCAATATGTACAATGGAAAGGCAGCAAACGAAAATATATTGGGTAAGTGGACTGGAGAACTGAGGATGGTAGAGGAACACAAGAAATGGCATCTGATCAACTTGAAGGGGCTACTACAAAAATAATATTATGTTATATTATGTAAATCCTGTATATATGTTTAAAAATTATATGACAATACATGTGCAAGTGTTGGCTTTTGGTGAATACACAGGGATAATGATCTAATAATAATAATAATTTAATTTTGTAATGCATGGGTTGCAAATGGAAATGCTCACCCAAGATGGCAAAAACAATCAGAATTACAAAATTGCAAAAAGATTAGTCAGTTTTCTACAAAAAACTATTTTTGATACATATGCTAAAATTAGGCAGGTTTGTTTCAGTTTCTAGTATGCAGTAAAGTTTAAAATTATAAAGTTTTTTATGTCCACAATAAGCTCTGTCTTCAAGTACTCTCCCTGTGTTCCCAATTATGAAATCACTATCCTAACACAAAATCAAATATAGTAACAGGGCAGTGATATGGGTTGAGTTGATTATCAAGCAAAATGATAATTTTGACCTATATTCCTAAAAAGTGGGTGATTTTTTTTACTACAGGAAAATTTATACATGAAGGCTTCTATTTGAGAAAAATCTGGACAATTAAACCCATTACATTTTTTTTTTCTTTGCGCCACAATGTATTTTGACCTATTTTCTATGTTGAGATGATTTGAAGAACGCAAAGTAAACAAAAGAAATTTACAAGAAGGAGTTAGAGCAAATTTAATTACAGACTTGCAGTGTATTCCCACTAAACGTTCATTGCACTCGAGGATAATTTTATAGATAATCTTCGATTGTAAAAGCGAAGCAATGGCTAGGCCTTGATCGAGCGATTCCGCAATTCTGTTTGAATGATCGAATGTTCGAATTATGATCGAACGTTCGATTTACTCAACTGTAACGGGGACGTGACAAACAAGACACATCGAACAACAAAACCAGCAACGATAGTGTCGATTTCCAAGTCGTAAAAACATTGATAAAGCGACCCTCGAACGGCGAATTAAACGCAAGGAGGGAATTTAAACGAGATCGGTCACAATTCAATATGAACATTGTTAAACAATCATAGCGCTACATTAACATTAATATGTAAAACACTCGTCTTTGGAATTCCGTTTCACTGCGTTTCACGTGGCTGCAACAGGAAAATGGCTTCCTATTAGAGACCAACCAAAGATCAACATCAGATATGACAATCGCGCAGAAAACAGTTGTTGGCGATACTTCCTAAATCTATCAATGGATCAGCTAGCTTAAATCAAACTGTATGCACACAAAGCTAACATTTACGACCTTAAGCATATGTACACAGACTTTTACACGAATCGAAGAAGCTTACTTTACAAAATCGATCAAGGTGGCTTTGTATACATAACCCCACTGACTGCGCAGAAAGAAAACCTTGAAAGGAAATTGACTAACACGGACAATAATTGGCGTATTTTGACTGCGAGAGTTTGCAGATGAAATATTTCGGATTTTGATGTGACACCGATGTAAGGTTCTAAAATACAGAACGGGCGAACTTATCCATTAGTAATGTAGTTTGCTAATGCACTCTAGTGTTTACAAGTCTATACTCACAAATTGACGATGAATGGGTGCTCGATCTTCGTTAGAATATTCTTTTCGTTCTGCACATGTTCAACTTGTTTAAGTCTGATAACTTCTCGGATGTTCATAATCTTCAAGGCATGGTACTCGTTTGATCTCCGATCGCGACACAGCAGCACTCTTCCAAAAGTACCCGTCCCTGCGAAAGGTTTCAATCACTCTTCTAATTCCCACATAAAGCCAAGCACTAACGACCTCATTAAGGAAGAGCTATTCTTAGAATTGCAAATAAAGACGCAAAAAGCTGTTTTAGAAACTATCACCCCGTCACCGCTTACCTAAAGTTGTTGTCAAGTCGAAATCGACCAGAGTCGTTCGCTTGTCCTTCTTCTTAGAGGCAGTGCTGCTTGCCATAGTGTCGCGAAGAAAGACGCTAAAATTTACAACACGCTTTACACTGCTCGTGGATAGCACCACACATTGATCCTCCAGGTAATCTATTCCTCGACTGTAAGTTTTTTCTCATCTACAACGCAGAAACTGTGGATAAAAGCGGACATATTGAGACGAGCGCACGGTACGAAGAAGCGATCGAAGGCCTGGTTGTTCGTCTGTAATGGAATGCTTATCGGAGACAGCGCTCGCTCAACCGTGACGAATCACGAGAATAAACAAATCAAGCGTATATTGTTTACTCCCAACTCCGTTTGTTTATTGTGCTCGGATGATTGACAGTTTGTGCGTGTGTGTAGGATTTAGATCACAGTGAACACGAAACCAAATTGGAACAAGAATAAATAAGAAAAAATGTACAACTGCAAGAAATTTTTTTCAGTTTGTTATCGTAAACCGTGTTACTGAACATTAAATTTGCACCTCTTTTCCAAGTTATGTAATAAACTGACAGAGATGAATAAATTACAAGATCACGTTCGCAATTCAAATCGAAATTGAGTGGAAACCTATTTATTTTTGTCTCATCCTACACGCCACCAAAATGAGATAAAATCACTTTCCATTAAACTAAGGCAGGAGGGCTTTTTATATCGACCGATGGCTCGAACGCAGATTTTACCTTTTTGCCTGCCTTAACTGGCTATGTTTAGATTACCTGATAAAAGTAGATGAGCCTCATGATAAGCGGAAATGGAGTATATCTAGAGAGCCAAACTTTCCTATCTTGCAGCTTGACGAACTTTTACCCACAATAGCTACTTCCGGTCGCGCGATGACGTCACAAGTGCGAGTTTCCGCTAAAAATCCCACGATGGTGACGCTGCAAGAGCATTGAATCTGAACGCCATCGACAATTAGGTAAAAATAATAATTAAATAAAAACAATAGCTCGTTAAATACAACTACACAGGGCACAAGTGATGCGTAGTATAGACGTCAAACAAAATTTCTAGAATTGCTTTCATGGCCGCCTGAAAACGCACATGATCACAAAATCTTTACACTGGTAACGAAAGCCAGGCCCGCGCTCCACTCGGTACCCAGTATGCAAAAGACTTTGCGTAAGTTGCGATTGATGGACTTATTAATGACTTCCTCTTCTTCTTACAACGCTCTCAATTCTTAACTTCCTCAATGAGCTAGTTAATATCAAACCCCGACCGATTGAGTTTGATCACGTTCATGCACCTAAAAATGTCTCAAACAACAAAAACAGGTTTTTTTTTAACGTTTTGGACTATGTCGTCTCTTGTAACAAAATGAAAAAAAAAAGTGGAGTATTGTCGATGTAACGAGCAGCTAGCAAAAAAAAGAAAATTTAATCACCCAACCTGCCCCGAAAAAAAAGAATGCTTGATAAATAAACCCTCAAGTGTTTTTTTCCTTTGCCCTTTTTTATTCAAGTTTTTTCTATGTTGCTTTCTATTCAATTTCCTCGGGAGTGAAGAGTAGGTTCAAAGAGTAAATTGCCATTACATGTATTCACTCAAATCGCAATCCACGTAATTATAGCGTGGGTTGCGCGCGCGTGGTAATATTTCGCGTTGTAAAAAAATCCATTGCGGCCTGATTGGTCATGTACCATTCCTGATCTTTAAATAAAACATACGAGCGGGCGTTCGAACTCTGATCAGAGAGGGCTGATGTTTTCAAATTTGTATTCCGGCGAAAAATATATTTATATACCGAAGAAACTTTATTCCGTCTTAATTATTTAGTTTTTCTCATCTGCCGTGTATTTTAGGTTTCCAGCACCGATGTGGTTCTTTGTTTTGAGGGCCTATATATCGTTGTCCAGAAAATAGCCCTCATCCTTTTCGATTACCGCGGCGGTGCTTACTTGTAAAGAACTGGTAAAATATCATTGTTATTTACTAGGAGACAACCCGCCTACTCAAATAATCACTTATGATAGATAAAAGCAAACTTTCCGCAGCTGCTAAACTGTGGATGATATGTACATAAAATTAAAAACATAACCTATTCGGTATAACCTCTAATATGTAAATTGATTTTATTTATCCTCTGGCAGACGTGATCCAGCTTTAAAACTTGCTGTACCATGTTTTACTTTGTAGATGCCTCTTAAAAGCAGAAAAAAGCAAAACATGTATGAATTACCCTACTTGGATTAATAAAACGTCTAAATAAACAGACAAGTACCGCCCAACCCCCTCAGTCCGTGGGACTCAAAGGGCAAATTGAAAACAGATTAATGCATGGACACGTTCATACAAACGGTTTTAAAAAGTTTTGGATGTGGAGGATCATAGTGACGACCACACAGCGAAGATTTAAAGCGGAAACGAGGAGGAGAGTTGTGTGATATTTTTTTTTCCCCCCTCCTGTTTTGAAAAAGGTTGTCCTATACCCTGACAAGCGTAAAAAAATTTTGGGTACTGGTTCAGTTCGAAGTAAGTTCCAGAGAAACCATGAATAGCTAAGATATTTCAAGAAACGTTGTCGGATAGAAGTTCTAAAAGCCTGGCAAAACGAGGAAACATGTTTCCCGAAACATGTCTCGACAATTGTTTCCTCGTTTTACCATGGTTCCATGCCGCGCGGAAGCACGGAATGTTTCTGCGCTGTAGCAGAAGCAAATTTTGTTTCTTGGAGTCAAAAATTGACGCTGTGAAACAATGTTTCACGCGTGGTAAAACTGGGAAACAGTGGGGAAAAAGGGGGGCGCTAGGGGGGTTGGAAACATGTTTCATCGTTAGTCTACGTGATAAGGCCAAATAGCAGCAATTAGGTTTTTTTCTTCGAGCATAAGCATAAGCACAAGCATAAGCATAGCTTTTATAAGGGGATCATGCACTTAGCTGGGGATTAAAACTGTGGTCGTCGGTGGAAAGGAAATCTTCAAGATTTTATTTTAGATGTGATGCATTTGCATTCGCTTTCATGTTTCGGAATATTCTACCAAATTTGTATTCACTTTTGGCAGTGCTTTGTGCTTTTGAAATTCTGTTAACACTTATTTGGCTAATGCTAGCTTGCTTCTTCAGGTTTAAATCGTTAATACGTTAAATTTTGAAAAAAAATAAATAAACGAACGCTTTTTATAGGTCTTAGATGTGTGAACGGAACGTTTGGGCCCACACAAGACCTATCTTGTATACATCATTATCACCAATGTCTATAATGTTTCTGGTATCACAAGATGCCAGTTTACCAGCAGTGGGTGGCGTGGAATTTCATGCAGAACTATTAATACCAGTTTTACATGGGAATGGGAATTAGAACTAGCGGTGCCGCTAGATTTCCGGAAGTAATTTCCTTCTACAAATTATAGATAACGCGTAAGAGCTAAGTTGAACTGCGCGCTCGACGGTGGTGGTTTTCAAAAACCCCCAAATCCATGTTTCGCGGTATAAAAAATATATTTCACATGCATGCATGTCTGTTAGAAGCCGGATCGCCCACAAAAATTGAATATCAGCCACAAACTCACTTATTCCGGTATTAATGGCTACTTCCGTTCATTTCTCAACCTCGATCCCAACATGCGATCATGCCCCTTACCCCTCTCCCCTCCCCCGCTCCGGCTACATCTCCTCATTCTCCGTTTCAAAAAAAGGTTACGTCGATCCAATCTTTGACAAAAGTATTTTTTTCTTTTTTTTTTTTTTTTTTTTTTTAAATCCCCCCCTTTTTTTTTTAAAATGGGGGGGGGGGGGGAAAAAAAAAAAAAAAAATAGGTGTGCTATTTTTTTCAGCCACTCCGTTAAGCTTGGTTTCGGTTTCGTGCTACTGTAGCCTGTTAATAGTTAAGCCAGTAGATTTGCGAGCAATGGAGAAAAATCCGGGATAAACGTAACCCGAGCGAGCGCGCGAAGCCAGAACGTGCTGTGGTTACCCTCCCCTCCCACATTCCTTTCACCCCATCGCGGCTCATCATGACATTGCTCGACTCGAAGTGGGTAACGGTTTCCTTCAAAACATGGCTCTTCTCCAAGTTGCTATAAATAACACAGCATTTTCCTGCCAACAGCGTTTTTCATTTTTCCGCATGTATCTCATATTGCTGGTTTTCACTGTCACGCAATCAAAAATAAATCGAAACCACCAACTAAGAAGCTAGAATTTCAAATATTATAGATGATAAATAGATAAACAATTTCTCCAATTTCGGGTCTGTGCGGTGTACTGTTCGCGAGTTATTTTCCGAACCTTTCCACGCAAATTTATAAAGATTTGTATGGAGCGGCCATAACTGTGTCCTGCTGAGGGACACAGTTGGCCGCCGTGATGTCAGAGACCACTGGAACCAATTTACAACAGCGGCTATCCTTGGCTTAAGAGCTAGTACACTTTCACATAAACACCACTTATTATATCTGAAATGTTCAATCTGCACAAATCGGAAAGGAAAGGCCTTTTTTCAAACAAAACAGCTTTGTCACGGCACTCAGCTTGATGTCATATACGACGGTGAACTCAAATATTCAAAATGCTCTGTTTTAAAAACGAATGACACTATCGATCTGAAAATTTGCAAAAATATATATTTTTAGTTTATCTTTTGCCTAATGACAACGAAAATTTAGCAGGCCTAGTGAATTTTGATTTCAGAATTTTATGACGTAACATGAAAACCAAGAATTGGCCTTTACTGAATCACTTGCTATTTTTAACATGTTTGCATTTTTACAGTTCTTCATATTTATAAATACTCTTGCTAAAAGCGCGCTTCAGCTTTCCGCAGGAATTTTCGCTATCAAAACAAACTTACTATTAATAACTTGTTTTTCATTTCCCAGCACTTATCGATGTCACCCGTTTCCGCCGTTTTTTTTCGCTCAGAGATATCTGTTTTTAGCAAGGGTCTCTGAGAATGGCAAAATTGCTCTGATCTTGTTCCGACATCGGTTTAATTTGTGCGCAAAGTTGAACTTTGCGGCCGGAGAATCAAGGTTAGGCCAACCGGCCGGAGGCTGTTCTTTTAGATACAGTTGAATCCCGATAACTCGAACCTCCTCGCTAACTCAAACCTTTTTGATTACACCCTCTTGGTCATTTTCTTACTAATTTGACCCTCGATAACTCGTGCCCCCGATAATTGGAACTTTTTTAATTTCCCTTGAAGATTCGAGGTGAGCGAGATTCAACTGTTTTTCAAGTAAAAACCCTACCGCTGTTTTCTTGGGTGCGGTTTTGTTTTTGTTTTTCTTTTTATGACTGATTCGCCTCGACCCAACAACGTTGCCTTATGATGGAGGCTTTGACTGGGATAAATTAAACAAATATTATCAGTAAATTTTTATACAGAATAAACACCAATCGACTTTTTGGGAGTCTAAGTATGCATGGTATGTGCTATATTATCTAAAAACGTGTTCTTCAAAAGTACAGCGCACCGATATGGGCAACCACAATAACTTCTGGGTTTTAACTTTTTTCGGTGAAATCGTCCGACAACCGGTCGTTTGATTGGAAAAAGGTATTTGCACGACCACACTGCTATGTGAGTCTCTCCTCTTCGAACACCACTATACCGCATAGCCTGCGATCAAACTCTTACTACCCCTAAGAGCTCGTTATCTCTGCTTGTTGAAAATCGCCACAGAGAACACCCACCTTAAGGTTACTATTTTAGCGATTTTTTCATAGCAAGATTTAGCGATTTTCCGAAAAATTTAAAAAGTTAGTGATATCGTGTAAACCAGTTTCTAATGAACATATAACTAAGATGGAAATAATATTCAGTAAAAGAACAAACTCACTTGAATTGAAGGAACATTTGCATTGCCAGAAAGAACTTTAACGAGTATTATAAAAGCGAGCACAAAATTTAGCGATTTTTGCCCCCCTCGCCAGAGAAGAGCGAAATTAGCGGCATCTATTTTTAAAAGAATTTTCAAGTCGACTTTGCTTAGTTTTGTTCCCCTTTGGGGGTGGGAGGGGAGGTACTTAAATTTAACGAGTATTAAATTTGACCGAGACAAATTTTAGCGAGCACTAAATTTAGCGATTTTTGCCCCCTCGCTAAAATTAGTAGCCGCTAACAATAGTAACCTTAACGTAACCAGGAGTTCAACGCAGGAAAAACACGAGCCTAGCCTAGCCAGTAGCAAGCGCGGGAAATACTGATGACACCGGTGTGACATGCGCGGGAAAAAGTCACGTGAGCCAATATGGTGTAGAAAGTTAAAACTCCACTCTCACTCTGAATGAGTTTATAATTAAAAAGTACTTGTAAAGCACCTTGAGAAAACACACAATTACTGTTAAAACTATTATAAGAAAACCACTTTAATGCAACCGACAAAAGTTAGTTGTGTACATATTTTTTTTATACAATTACAAAACCACATATTAGCGGGCTTGAATTTATTATTTAATATTGAAACTATTATCCCGCTTTACTTTGCAGAAATTCGACTCAGCACGACAAAGACTACTTCTAAACACATTCTATTCAAGAACGTCTGAAACGTTCAATAAACGAAGTTTGGGTTAAAGAGTGATTTCAGAAAACCCGTGAAACAAAGTTTATTAAGAAGTGTAGCACGCGCTCTAACTGGATTGTGTGGTCGTTTTGGGTGCGACAAATCATCAAAATGGCCGCTTCTAATTGCCCTAGACTAATGGAAGTAACACTCCAAAAAGTCTGGGAAAAAATCGAAAATATTTATGTAAACGGATTTGTCTAATGCTCGGGCTCACACTAAATTCTCAAACCTTTCGAATCTTCCGTCGTATTTGCACTTGACCTAATCTCGTACCCAGATCTTCTCAACCGTGGTAAGTAGACATCTGGGTACGAGATTAGCACTTGACCATCGAAACCCGCGCACCATTTTCTATTTATCGCCAACCTCGTTCCCAGGCTAGGGTAAAGCCCTGGGAACGAGGTTGATTTTTCATTCCAGAAGCCAAGGATGGTTACGATGATTGAGGAAGACTGAAACGAGTCACAAATGACTGTACAATTTTATGGCCGCAATATTTGTGCCCCAGATCAGGACGGACACAAACATGGCGGCTGCATACTAATTACCAAATGTAATGTTACTCAAAATTATTTTTTTGCAATAACTCAGTTGTAAAAAACGCTACAAAGCTACAATCTGGACAAAACATTTATTTCTGCCTGCTTTATAATCTGACAGTTTTCAAAAGCTTTTTTATGAAAACAAACAGTTTTTGTACAACTGATAAAAACCACCAATATTTCAAATATGTCATTGGTGACGAAGGTCTTTTTAAAAACAAAAACTATGAATTATCTCTCGTGTAAAAGCTGTTTCAAGGGTTTTTAAAATCACTCTAACGCTTGATTGAATTTCTTTATAATTATTTATTTTAATCTGTTTTTTTTTATAAGTTAAACTGTTTCTAGAAAATTACACGAGGATAAATTTTAGCTCAATATATATGTTGCGTTTCCCCCCGTTTGTTGCCAAATATGGACTTTGTTTTACAGTACTCTAATATCGGTCTAATACTCTGAATAGCTTCTTTTACAGTCCAACAACCGTTCGTGACACTGCTTAACTTTCGTGAGTACAAATATTAGTAAAAGGAACAGGGCCACGCTATTTTTAACGATTCTGTCACGCAAGGCGACTCTGTCACGGTATCATATGCAAATGCCACGATACATGCCCTTGTACGCTATGGACGTAACGGTCCTTAAACTAAACATGTTCGAAACATCCCATAAAACCAAAACATCATATCAAAAATAAGACAGACACAAATCGACAAAAATGGCGTATCCTTGCCCTTTATCTTGACACGGCTGCCAGGAAAATCCAAAAATTGACAGCAGATCACTTCAGTACATGAGGATAAGCCAGTGCAGAAGCTCTGTATGTCTCCGGTAGCTGAAAGTACTGTGGAGAAAACAAACGAAACAATATGTTTGATAATGAAGCTTTGTCTTCTGGTCATTCGTCTAAGGCCCTATTTAGATGAAGAGGGGACGATCCTAGCACTAGGATTATCCTCTTTCTATTTACATGGAAAAACAATGATCCTAGCACTAGGTTCATCCCACCTCTCAGATAGGTTGATCTTTGCGCTAGGGCCAAATGCAAGCGTTTGCATGTAAACTGAAAGCTGAAAACATATCGCGCTTAGATCAGTGATCCTAGGGCTAGGATGCTTCTAACACTAGTATCATACTATTTACATGAAAAGGGGATTATCCTAATCATTTAGTGCTAGGATCATCCCCTTTCCAGGTAAATAGGACCTTTTAACAGTTAAAAGAAGTAAAAGTCGCACCGGGGCTAACTGGCCACAGCGCTTGTTCCGGTTTCCGTAGCATAGGCTACTAGGAGTATTGATACGGTTCGGGTCCCCTTCAGAGAACAATATAGAACAAACAATAGCGAACAATGCCTCTAGTCCTTAAAAATAACAGCAACTGCTACACTAGAGGACCAGCAGAATTACAATCTTACAAGATCTGCGACAACACTGATTGTTACATCCCCCCCTCCCCGCCCCTCAGAAACTTGAGTTAAAGGTCAAATGAACAGAAATTTCGATTTTTGTTATTTTTTGCCAAATAAACATATCCCAAAGTTTCAAAGCAATCGGTCATTACATCGCAGAGATATTGCAAGTTGAAAAATGCTTTTTTGGGGCTGTCATAATCGTAGAGTGCTCGGAAAAATTGTCGGAAAATTGTCGGAAATAAAAACTTGTGACGTCATAATTGGTGTTTTTGAAGACGACCGCAGACCGATTCCGCAGACGGGACCTTAAAATCTAAATAAATGTGTTTAGTGACATTTCAAGCAGTTATTTCGTTCTGTTCGGCCGTTTTTCAGTGGATTGACTGTTGGTTGTTGTTTAGAGAGGCTCATTTTTTTAAATAGAATAGCTAAAGCACAAAAAATGCTTAAAGTTTTGTTTGCTGTCGTTTTGCATGTCATGTGAGACATAGGTAGAATGCACGCTACACAGGAATCTCATTAGCATTAAACGTTAATGAGCAGAATTATCTGCACGCGCGTTAACTATGCACGTGCGTTTTGAATTTTGGTACACTTTAAAGCCGTTCTCTGCCGAACAACAACGTGAAATGACGAAATTCTGCGTATTTTGGACAACGTCGGCCACTACGGCTAATTTTTGGTTTTTCTGTTTGGGGTTGAACGCTTTCTTTGATTATTCAGCGGGAGCTAGTTCTTAAAGCGATAAATAAGCAGAATGCGTCCGGAAAGCTGCGAGATTCTCAAGTAAAATAGAAATTCATTTTGCACGAGACGTTGTCGTTGACGTTGGCGTCGGTGCGGTCTGCGGAATCGGTCTGCGGTCGTCTTCAAAAACACCAATTATGACGTCACAAACTCGTTCCATTCCTTCTATTTCAGTGCGCAGTCATTCAAAAACGTTTTCGTCAAGCCTTCGGAAATCTTCGTATTTTTTGCTGTAATTCACACTTTAAGGCTCGGAAAGCAAAATTTTTTCTTAATTTTACTTAATAATGGATAGTTTTAGCGTTTGGTTGGTTAAAATAGCATTTTGAAATTTCTGTTCATTTGACCTTTAAAGAAGAGTTATTGGCTCCACCTTCCATTGCTTTAACATTCCCCTTCCGTCAGTTTCACCACTCACCTGTTGTCCAACCCGCGATAGAAAGCGTAATCGGAGCTGAGCTGCGGAGCGAGGGGTAATGGGACTGACACCAAAGTCTCTCTTACGAATTTCTTCTTCTTCTGAAGATACTCTGAAAAAAAAAAACAAATAGATCAACAAATTGTCATGTTCCAATTACTTTCACAATCTTCTCACTCCTGATACTGTTTGTTCGCCCTTTCGTCTTGGTTATTTTGATATGATTTGCTTAACCTGTGGATGTTTTTTTTACATTTATTTTTCGTATCTGTGTTTCTGTAGTTTTATTTTGGGTCTCTTTTTCCCACCTCAATTAGCTACTTACAGGTTGTATCTATTCAGTCTACAAGTACCGATTTTAAAAGAAAGATTATTGGGAATATGAAGTGTTCAACAGACACGAACATGAGACAAAGAAAAAATCTGAGTCCCCGACGGGAACGAACTCATGGCCCCCAGATACCGGTGGCGCCTAACCAACTGAGCTACGAGAGACTCGTTGTGAGCTGGGCCATTACTAGGTGATAAGTGACACGCGTCCGCATACTGCTTGGATCAGCAATGTCGAATTCATCAAGTTTGTATTCAACAAGATTCTTGTTGTTGTATAAAACTACTTTTTGTTACATTGCGCCGTACACTCGGTTTTCTTAACTTCGAGGGTTTCCGTGCTCTACTGCAAACAATTACTACATTGCTGCGCCTGCAAATCCCATCACATCATGGCGAATTAAAGAGATTAAAGAGCTTGTGAAGTTGCTCTGACTTTGAGTTGGGAAATGAACGTTTAACTACCCTACTCTTTTTCACGACATCGACAAAAAACATTTTTAGCAACTTCCAAACCAAAGAGAAGAACGACCCGACGAACGGCTCCGGCTATTGACGCACGAAATGGCCGATCGGCCATGCAACGATAAGATTAGGGGAACATGATCAACTTCCCCAGGGTTAATCCAAGAGCGCGTGCAAAAATCAACTCGAGCGAGCATGCAAGGTGATTTTCGCACGATAAGTGATTTTCACGCGCTCGTGGATTTTCCACGCAAGGGTTTGGCTCCCTCGCTGGCCCAATCGATTTATTAGCCTGAGAAAAATGAATGACCACCCCAAAGTCTACGCAAAGAAAATATTTTTCTTGACACTTTATCTAAGGTTTACTTACAGCGTTACTCTGCTTTGAGCTGCTAATTGTTTTCTTTCTAGAGTGGAAAGGTTTAGGCCCGTTCCTGTTAAAAGAGATGAGCAAACGTTAGAAACAAATTTTGCAGCTTGTCACGCAATTGCGACAAGAGCGGTGGCGTGACAAGTAGATAAAAAAAAAGAACAGTACACAACAGAGGCGATACATAATTATCAAAAATAAACTTACTCCTGGAAGAATCCACCAAGTAGAGCAGTATACTGGTTATTAACGCAACTGTTGCAATGAAAAAGAACAAAAAAGTTATATTACCTCGCCCGTACAACTCCAGTTGCTAAAACACTTGATTTTAACTGACAAAATCTTTGCGAATACATATACCGTATTTACTCGGATAAGCGCCGCGGCGCTCATAAATTTTTCGCGCCTCAAGTGCGGCGCTTATTAAAGGGGGCGCTTATTTAAAATTTGGACGCCACAAGGAATCTAATCTTTTACAGTAGTTGAAAATAGCGTATTTTGTTTGTCAGTCAGTATTCGTCTCTTGCTAAAGAGAAAAGTGGCGCTAGCTGTCCTGGCAAAGTTCGCGGCCTTCACAACATCGTTGGATTGAAAAACTTAAATGGGTGAGCGGTAAAGCAATCACTTTGAACTGCATTCTCGTCCCCAGAGCCCTTTCGTTTCTCTTAGCCGGATTGGCACGAGAAAACGGAGGGCTCTGGGGACATAGGATTTTTTGAATTAATTCGATTTTTTTTGATTGGCTGTTTGAAACAAAGAATTCCTAAACGGAAGTCGAAAACGTAACCACTCTCTCATACATTCTTTAGAATCTTCATGACTGCATACATGAAGACCGGAAGTCCGAGAATCTAGGACTGGAAATCCTGTGTCCCCAGAGCCCTTCGTTTCCTCGTGCCAAGGCTCAGCCGGCTAAGAGAAACGAAAGGGCTATGGGGACGAGAATGTTTGAACTGCAAAACATCGCATTTGGTGAGAAGAAATGTCCAAGTTTGTTTTCGAGTTGCTTTGTAGTGCTGTTTTAAGTTAAACGGAATTCCTCGAATAAGCGCCGCATCGGGACTGCGGCGCTTATTCGGGAGCGGTTTTCATGAACTTTTTTTGTCCCAAATGCGGCGCTTATTCGGGAGCGGCGCTTATTCGAGTAAATACGGCATTACCTTTGCTGAAATTGCAAGTCTCGCCCACATTACTGTATGCTACATAACGTCTCTGTTTAATAGCGGGTTGAACTTTCCCTCGCTCGAGAGCTGATGACGTAGTTCTACTAAGACCGTGTAGTGTCGCTGATTGGCTGCAATTTGCGTGTGAAAATTTCAAGCGAAGAGCCAACCAATCACAGACACAGACGGACCTTTGTAGAGCTACGTCAACAGAATGGAATTTTTGGAATTTTTCAGACGAAGAGGCATTTGCTAATAACCTAAACCTCGTCAAACACTGCTACTCTAGGTGAGGTAATGAGGTACATTTTATCAAGGTAGACAGACGTACATAAGACACTTACTACAAAGCCAAGCGCAGAAAAACACTTCCAGTACTAAATATCCCTGTTTGTCAACAATAGTTCCAGCCACTTGTGAAATGACGGCCAGTCCAAGATTCTGAATAGACTGCATGCTGAAAGAACACATAAGAAACATAGTTGCTACGGACAGTACACATATAACTAGAAAATCTTCACTATACAATAGGCCTGTTCACAAACTCTAATAGGTAGCTAGAGCAGGCTTTTAGCCAGGTGGGAGTCCAGGAGTCCTATGGACGGCCACTTTACGGAGAAAATCAATATGAATAGCTGTATACAGATGTTTTCTTAGCAAATTTGGAGATCTTTAGATACCTTTGCACTCATAACTGCAGAAAAACACCTTGCATGCTCCTCAGGCCCTCCTATGAGGACAAATTCAGGCCTTATAAAAATTTTGGACTCCCACTTTTTAAATCCTGGCTAAAAGCCCGAGCTAGAGAAAAGGATAAGAGAACAATATCACGGTGCTTTTAAAACATTTTTTTTTCTGATGAACTTAACTACTTTCAAATTAAAGCAAACCTCAAAATAATAGTTTCCTACTGTAGGAAATCACTTTAAAAGAAATATTAAACCAAAAATAAAGAAAGATGGTTACAAATGAAGGAGATTTAGACCGATTATCGGGTCCGTGGTGCGGTCCCGTCAAGTGGCGTCACCATTTATATACAGCTACATGTAATCCGAGAAAAGGTTGTCGGAAGAAAAGCACAAAAGTGCACCCGACAAGACCGAAAGGTGGTCTGGGTATTTACTTTAATTTTGCATATTGGCCCAGAGGAAATGTACAAGTTTGTATTTTTGAACGTGAAGATTTTGTTTTCCTCTTAGGAGGCCTCTTTCAGTGGCTTTACTTTAACTGTCGCATGTCTTTGAGTTTTGAAAATTCTTCAAAAATTCAGCGTGGCTAAAAGTACATTGTTTACACATGTCTGAAGAGAGAAAAAAAATGCAAATACGCGTTTGTCATGTCACCGTCTTATTAGTATTCAGCACATGCAGTAGCCCTCAACCTCTACCCAAGTACTACTTTTCGGTTTTGTCGCGTGCACTTTTATGCTTTTTTCCGTCAACCTTTCTCGAATTAGCTGTATACTGTAGAGTTAGCAGTACTTACAATCCATAAGCAGTACCCAGTTGATGTTCCGGGACAACTAAAGAAACAAGTGGCCACAGCGCACAAGCCAACATGGAGTATGACACACCCATGATACTCTGCAATAAAATAATACGGCATGAACCAGAGAGGTAAAGATTTCAAGTTCCTATAACGAATTGAACACTCCGGTAGATTATTGTGATTCTTAAAAACATTAATTAGCAATAAATTTCAGACATAATCAGCCAGCAGCTGTGTTTAAAGGGACTAAGTCATGGGGATTTCACAGTTTTTTTGGTCAAAACTGTTCTGCAATAAGTGGTAGGCAACTTAACACATAAAAAAAAAACCATTATCTTTGAACATCTAAAGGAAGACAACCTTAATTTGCGGATAAAAATCAAGCTACGGCTAAAAATATCGATTTTTTGAAGACGCGCAGAAACAATTTGAAAACGTTTGCCTAACGTTTTCAAATTGCAATCCGTTTCCATCCGAGGCATCCGCAGCCAAAGATGCTATTTAACAAATTTAGTACTCTAATATAGCCATTTTTAATAAAAATGGACCATTATTTTTTGGTTTCATGTGACACAAAACAAATTTTGGCGGTTCAAAAATCTGGTAAAATCCGTGACATAGTCCCTTTAAATCTCACAGTTCTTTCAGTGAAGTCGAGCTACACTATCTGACGTCATGATTATACAATCAAGATTCTGAGTGATCTTCAAAATGGCGGCTGCCAAAATTTGCATTTTGTCACATTTGGATGAAAAACTTTCTGAGGTTTTAAGGCTCTTTGGAACTTCAAAGTGGGGCAAATATGTAATTTTTGCACACGTATGTACTTTTTAATGGTAGTGAGAAATAATTTATGTCTTCTGTGCTTTCTAGAGTGACTTTCTCCTCAGCGTTGCAACCGTAGCTCTTGAAACTCCCTACAACACAACTCTGTTAATAACAAGAAGATTGAAATGTACATGACTTACCATAGCAACAAATGGATTCAAAAAAGTGAATGCCATCATACAGTGACAACCAAGGGTAACGGCCACTGATAAAATCACTAAAATGTAAATAAATAAATAAATAAATAAATAAATACATAATCTAGCGATGTTACACTTCCTACATTTTCACTCCTAGCTATGATCAAAAGCTTGTGTCCCCTCTAAAATTCAAACAGTTATGCTAATACGATCATAAGAAGTGAACCAATTGATCGTCACAAGAAAATGTTTTTGTCGCGTGAGCGATGGATAAGAAAAGACAAAGGGTGTTCTAAACGGTTATGTTCTTGTCGCATTCTTACTAGTGAATACTGATGCCAAAAAGATATAACCTTTTCGCCAGGGTTTATTCTGTTTTCTTTGGAGAAATTCGTTCAAATTTGACAAAAAGGTAATCATTATATTTCATGGAAAGGCAAAAACACAAATAGTGATAAAGAGAAGAGTTTTCAGTGAATAAAAGCGAGCCAATGGAATCAGCTTGTTCTGACTGACCCTTTGGTAGATATAACAGAGATCAATATTCTCTATTTGCTCTGCCATAGTGACCTCAGTGGTTTGTTGTACAGCGTTAATGGATCAGAAGTGACAAACTCACCCCACAACACATTCTTTCCAACTCTGTCGACCATAAAGCCCAGAAATGGAGAAGCACAAGCCGAAATAATAAACACAATACTGCAAAACAAGAATGGTTTCTTCAGAATGAACTTCAAAGCAAAACGGGCAAATCTTCAAGCACAAGTTGCCAAAGACCAGAGCAAGATAACTCATATTTTTACCTGTTTACTGCTCCAGCTACACTGGGATCTAAATCAAACTTGGCTTCAAAAAATGCACTAAAAAGAGACGAAAAAAATCATCTGCATTTAACAATATTTGTGTTCTGTGTGTTCATATATCTTTTCCTCTCCTACAGAAGATGTTCCTTGTTACAAAATTAATGTTATGAGAAAGATCTACAAATTTATTTTCCTGTTGTTACAAGTGTAAGTCTAAGAAAAATTGAGACTCCCTGACGGGACCAAACCCATGGGTTGTCACAAAGTGCGAGACGGCGAGGCGTGCGATCCATTCGGGTTAGTCTACATGTAAATAGCACTTCAGTTAGCCTAAGTGGCACTCCGTTAGCCCACACGTAAATAGCCTTCAGTTAGCCTAAATAGCACTCTGGTTAGCCTAAATAGCTCTCTGGTTAGCCTAAATAGCACTCTGGGTAGCCTAAATAGCACTCTGGGTAGCCTACTGTTAGCTTAGGTAGCTTGAGGTTAGCCTTTTTATTTAGAGTAAGGATTTCTGCCTCAAATGCCTCCCATGCCTTGCTGCCGCCCCTCACATGCCTTGCTACCTTGCCTCACACGCCTACATGTAGCTGCCCTGTTCATTTGTAAGACTCAAACCCATGCCTTTTGGCACACCAATTGAATGCTCTAACCACTGAGGTACAGGGAGAAAAACTAGTGGCTGGCATTGAGTTTCGGTTGGTCGGCCAGTTGTTTGGTCAGTTGGTCAGTTGAGATTTTTCAGTGCAAGAATATGTCAATGTCCATTGCTGTGTGGGTTAAAATAAATGTTCTACTTACAGACCAAGTGCAATGAATGGGAAAATAGCCACATAGTAGGCAACACAAATAATAAATATCAGCCACAGAGTAAGTGGGAAATCTTTGACGTCTTGTAAACGAATGACCTCCCCTACAAGAAACAGCAATCACTATTTGAGTTGAAGTCAGTGAAACCAGAAGGGCATTCCAAGGGTCACACTGGACAGGTAAATTATGCAGAAATGACAGCAAAGTCTTAGTCACGTACCATAAAATTTCGAAATAAGCCCGGCTGATTTGATACTTGTGAAAATGCATGTACAGTACTTACCCACTTATAAGAACCTGCAATTTAAGAACCTGTTAGCCTAAAAATATCAATTTAGACCCCATTTACATAAGAACCTATTGAGCCTAAAATTTGAAACAGTTTCTTATAGAAAGGTTCTTATAGAAATTAACCTAAAAAAAAACAGGGTTCAATTTGTTTTCGGACTCCCAAATTGTTTTCGGACTCCAAATTTTCTTGTTTATTAAACAAGTAAGGCGTCTTTTTGGCTTAATAAACAAGTTTGACTAGTGAAAGTTGCTTATTAAACAAAAAAGACCCTGTTTTGGCATTAAATTAATATACATGCCACCTTTCTACCATTCACAGGTGTATAATATATTTCTCATTAAATAAGAACCTATTTAAGAACCTGCGTAGCCTAAAATTTCACTAAGCACCATTTACATAAGAACCCGTTTAGGCTAAATTTGAAAAAATGGGTTCTTATAAGCGGGTAAGTACTGTATTGTGTGGAGGGGAGGGGGTGAAACTCTCTAGACATAATGACATAAAGTCCTATAAACATTACAGATTTTTGGAGTATACTCTAATGAGGGCTTAAAATTAGAAAAGATAATCTTTTTTCGTGCGGTAAAATGCCTGGTTAATGATCAAGATGCTAAGTCATGGTTTAGTGCGTGACCATGCCACTTTTGAATGCATCATTTGAAGCGTGAAAGCTACACTGCTCATTTTGCATGTTTAGTATTTCAATGTTAATCAAAACTATAACAAAACATTTATTATTATTTACTCTCAAACGTGATTGGTTATTAGCAGCCTCATTTGAGCACTAATAAGACAGTGTACGTGTCATGCTTGTAATTGGACAATGTAATAGGATAGTTAAAGTGCCATGCCTGTGTAATTGGACAGTACGCGTTATGTTGCGCACGCTGAATTGTTGTGCATTTTGTTGAGTAAATTGTTATGTTTTTCAGTATTCACAAAGACTTTTTACCATGTCGCCGGTAAAGTTTGTTTGTTTCTGAGATTTTGTCATAGTTTTGATTAATTGGTAACAGGACTTTGTTTCGTCCAATTCTGTCTGTAATATACTACTCGTGATTAAACAAATCGCACTCCGGCTTCGCAGTTGTCCCATTTTGTTAAACACTTGTATGATTACAGACCAAATTGGACCCCACTCAGTCCTATTACCATTATAAATAACCGTATTTTATAATCAGCAAAGATCACCCAGTGTTCACAATAACAAACCTGTTTGCCCATCTTGTTTCTTGAGGATACGTGCTGCTCTCTTGTCAAGAAAGCCCAACAACAAACCACAGCTAAGAGAGAACAGGCAAACTCCAACACCTGATGGGAAAACAAAGGCGAGTTAACTCTACAATTATTGACAGAATTTGTTGGCACATGCACCCCCATCGATGCCCCTGTTACAGTGTTGGATAGCACAATGAGCCCAAACTCCTCATGCAGTGCGTTTCAGTTTGTGAGCAAAAGAAGGCAGCAATTGAAGGCATTGTTTTTTGCATGTTACGCAACATTGAAAAAGGAGGGGGAGGGGGAAATACTTTATTTTTGCATGTTTTAAGTAAGAAAAACAGCATTTATGCCAAGGTTTTGTCAAAGATTGTAGCCTGTGAGATAGCACATTCTCACAGTGGAGCCTGTAAAATACATGCTATTGAGCACTTTGTAGCAGATGAGAATTTCACTCCATTTTTTGTTATATCACATATATCTCAGAGAATTCGCAGAAACCTGGCTGCCAGGTTTTCGCTTGAACTCGGGCCCTAGCCAGCGACCTTAACTTGAGGGGGCTTAATGTCAACCATGGTATGGGGACCTTGCCCAGGCACTGGGCTATCTGCTGGTGTCCAGCTGGCGGGTAGCTTATGGCGTTGCACCGTCTTGTATCTGTAACTTGATCAAGATCAGAGACCAAACAAGATTCAACCTGCGATCTTGCAAGGAACTATTGCTGCAGCCATCAAGGGCAAAGACCAAGAAAACCCTAGGAGACAAATCGTTTCAAGTAGCAGCCCCTGGACTGTGGAATAAATTACCATCGGACATAAGATCGATAAAAAGCTACGATCTTTTTAAACGAACAATTAAGACATACTTGTTCAAGAAAGCATTTGCGTGTTACAGCTAGAGCCTCTTTTTAGCATGAATTCCACAAATTTTAGTTTTAGATTTAGTTTTAATTTTAATCTTTAGTTTTCGATTTTTATACTAGGAAAGTTTTTAATTGTATTCTTATATATCTTCATATAATATTTGTAAATTTGTTTGTTTTTCTTCTTTTTAAGTTTTAAATTAACTTGATGTAGGCGCATTTGATCATATTCATATGCTAATTTGCGCCGAATAAGTATTAAATTATTATTATTATATTATTATTAGCTGTCAAAAGCTGGGGGGAGGGGAGGGTGTCACTTTTGCCGCTCGGCCTAGCTAGGTTCTGGCCCCTTTGAGCAATTTTGTGTGAACTTGGAATGCACCTGTGTAGTCTGTGAATATTTTGAATGACACCGGTCCAGGGTTCCCTGTGTAGAAGGCACCCTGCCGGTGTTGCAGCTGCCAGCTGGGCTCCTGGGGTGACAACCTTCTAGCCTGGGGGGAGGGCTGGGGACTTGTACTAGCCCCGGGCTGTTTTGGGCCTTGGGCGCCAGGTTCTTGGAAAATCGAACAGATATATGTTGTGGTTTAAATTTATCTTTGGTTTAAAATTTTTCAAATTAGTTTGATTTTTATTTCCCTTTCTTTCAGTTTATTGCCTAGGCACAAGCCGCCAAAACCTGAGGAGGCATCCTCGTATAATATTTGTGTATACAGAAAAAATCTTGATTTGCCCAAAGTGGACACACAAGTGGTATCGGGAATTGTGCAGAATGCTCGCAAGTGGGTATCGGGAGGTGTGACAAATGCCTGTACAGTGATTGGTCAAACATTGATTATAGTTTATCTCTAACTTGAGGTAATTTGAAGTTTCAATTGAGAACTATTCAGAATTTTTTAAAAAAAAACACAAGTTATTACATCGTTACTGAAACCTTTAATAACTGCCGGTATGTTATTAGCCTCCTGGTTACTACCTACCAACAAACAATGTCATCCCTAAGGCCTTGTAACTCTCTGCAGGGTCAACATGGTTTGCAAATGCCTTATAAATTGGATTGTTGACATTCATATTTATGGTGCTACCCTAAAAGAAAATTATAATGTCAACTTTGTAAGTTATCCACCTTTTTGTTATTAGTAAAAAATACTGTAGGAAACTGCTCCCCATAATGTTTAAATGTCATTTATTAAGGTTACCGTATACCTTCAAGGGTAATTTTTTCGAAAAATCTTTTTTCAAGCAAAATCACTGATTACTAGTTTATCTTCATTTTCCAAAAAAAATCATTTTAAAAACTTGAAACGCCCACGACTTATCCACATAAACGTACTTTTTCAATACAAGTCAAAAGTCCGCTGAGTGTTATAAGCCATTTAACATGTCAACCGCAGGAGTTTTACGTGACATTATTCGTGGAAATCTCATCTCGCATTTCAAGTCGCTTTTCTCATGTTGTTTACAATTCCATCACAACGATTTATCAAGAATCTTAGTTTTTGTCAGTCAGAAATATTCACCCAACGCAATATTTGACAAAAACATTCGATCCTTTTGTCAGGGATTTATATAAAGGCAGCGACAGCGGACATGACTTCAAACGCTTGTTGTGATGAATTAAATCACCTGCGAACAATACATTTCGCAAGCAAGTTTTGTCCCTGCACTCCTGGCGGCACACTAGGCGGTTGCCGAGGAATTGCCAATATTTGGCTTTTAAATCTGTTTCTTATCCTGTTTATGTCTGCTTCCAAGACTTATTTTCTTTCCATGTCCCACAAAAAAAGCAACTATAAAGCATGAAATGTTTTCCTGTCCAGAGCGCCTCTTGGTATCCACAGTGTTGACGTATGGCGCAGCAAAGGCGTGAAATGCTCGTAAACCTTTAGAAGCGAAAAAAGAGACTTTGTTTTTATGCAAGTGTCTCCCCTTTAAATGAATTTATAGGGTAGGAGAATTTAACGGATTGCCATGAAATTTGGTCTGAAGATTGCCAAGACATTTGGCAAAAAAAATGTGTAAGGGATTTCTATTTTTTGAAATAGATCTCCTGCTATGGTCTTTCTCGTTACACGTATCGGTAAATTTTTAATACCCAAAATTGACAGATAAATTGCGAAGCAACCAATTGGAATATCGCTAAAGCCTCACACGGTTTTGAAGTTAACTCCTTGTGACTGACATTACGCAGTTCTAAGTTTTGTTTGTGCGGCTGAATACCCAATAAATTTGCTAGAAGCGACAGCGGTCACAGTTCGGATTTCCGGGCCGTTCTTTCTGTGCAGTTAAATAGAATTGAAGAGAAATAATTTTTTTATCCAAAAGTAGATTTTCTTAGCTTTGTATTGATATATAGTTTACTGCGGCTGAGTTTAAAACAGCGTGCTTACAATTTTTTTGGCTAAGGACACCCGCGAAGGTATACCGGTAACCTTAAAATAAGTTGTGTATACACAACTCACCTTGAGTAAAATATACCGATACAGATGTTGTACATGCAATATGGGCCATGTAGTTGTAACCTCCTCACTTATTTGGGAATTTAAGAGACTGATCATGACAGGGTTGTCAAAATAGGCCTGCAATCGGCGCATTTCACCGGCTATTCCGAACTCTGCGCTGGCTACTCCAATATTAGTAGGTCATTTCTGAGTGTGTGTCATCAAGTTCTGAGTGTTTCATAGCCGCCTACTTTTTGGATGGAACCTGCTACTCAAAAACCCACTGACAACCCTGATCATGAGTATACACATTAAGTGTTTGATATATCTTCTCAATCAAAACAACTTGGCTTGGTAGCTTAAACATTATAGTTAGCAACCTTAGCAACAGAGAAATTATTCTAGGAAAGCCAAAATGCGATGACGAGTTATTTGTAAATCACGTATTATTAATTGCTAAGCAATATTTGTGTTCATGCAGATGTAATAACACTTTTCCTCTGTCTAGAGTTTTTATTAATAAGCTAAGATAGAAATATCCGCAACTTTGAAAGAGAGATAGCTAAGTCTAATAATAAATTTTCTGATTATACGAAAAAATGGAATTTTTGGAAGCGAACAATTAAAACCGCAAGTCGCACCTGTACCTAAAGTGTATAAATAGGTGTGATTTCTAGCTGTATTTTTGAACACATCAGGGTCAGTTTTGTTTGTTGTGATGTAATGTGTGTGTGAGTATGCCTGTGCCTGTGCCTGTATGCCAATAATAAGTATTTTAAATGAGGTTATGAGGCTATAATAATGAGAATTATATTGTGTTGAAGGTGATGTAGTGTTTTCTTTTTTGGTAATTTGTTTGTAATTATTATTACTTCAAATGATGATGTATTGTAATGTAGTCTGAAGTGATGTATTGTTAATGTAAAAATAGTAAAATTAAAAAAATACAAAAAATACAAAAAAAAAAAACTACAGAGTAAACAGAGAAATAAAATCGTAAAAATCTATGCTGATTAAGACCGGGTTTCCAAACCTCCTTTATGGTTATGAGTTCCTTTGTTTTAATTTGATGAATTGAGTTTGAGAATGCAAGGTTAATTAATACTACATGTACAGTTGATAACACATACCACTCGGGAGAAACTAAGCTGAAGACCAAACACCATATTTAACTCTTTTCCTTTGAACCAGCTAACAGAGTACGTGTTCTGAGCCACAGCCAAATTTTCTCCCCCAAGGCTACAGAAAAAAAAAAATATACATGTATGTAGCAGTCACGAGGGGGTTGAATAGGGGTATGCAAATCCGCCGATCCGTCACAATTTAATGACCAAATCCGTCGATCCGTTGTAATTTAATGACCAAATTCGATTGAAGGATCCGAAAATCCGTTTAAAAATATGCTCTGAATCCGAAATCCGGGCCAAAATATAGTCAAAATCCGTCGATCCGTTTTCCTATTCACCCCCCTCAGTCACCAAATTTACATGTTTGAAAAAAGAGCTTTTCCCTGTTTCTGTAAAATGTAGCAAGACGGGGTAATTTTGCTACTCCTTCTGGACGGAATGCTAGTTCTCTGTAAGGAAAACTGTAGTCCACATTTGGGCTTAGTGGCCCATCAGGATTAAGTGACTAGAGGAGTATTTCTACTCCCCCCTGGATGGGATGCTAGTCCACTGCAGGGTTACCCCCAGCATTAAATTTGCCAGTACCCATTTACATGTATACACCTGGGTAGAGAGAGACACTATGAGAGTAAAGTGTCCTGCCCAAGATCACAATGCAGTGACCCAGGCCACTCCATCTGAAGTCCAGCATGCTAACCATTAGGCCACTGTGCCTGTTCTCTGCAAGTAATGTATTATTATCACCAGCTTTCCTTCTACACTGTCACTATACCTGTAGACACATCTAACAACAACAACAACAAAACAAATAGAGCTCACTCACCCAAATACAAATCTGCCTACTTCCATCACTGTAAAGCTACCAATGTAAGCTCCAAGAGCAAAAATGAGCTAGAAAAGATGAAATACAAGTATGATTTGCAACAAATCAAATTACAAACAGTGTACAGTACTAATTATTTACTAAACACCAACATACAACAAATAAGCTGGGCATTTTGGCAAGGGGTGCTGTAGCCTCCACCCCCCCCCCCCAAAAAAAAAAAAAAATTATACATTTCAGTGCTGAAAGTATCGCTGGTGCAGCATAAAATTGGTTTGCCAAGGCACAAATCATTTTAGCAGGATAAACAAAATTCCTTCCCCCAAAACGCTAAACGTAAAATTCCTTCCCCCGCAACCTGTTTACTGGGCCACTGACTGAAAGAGGCAAAACGCAACACAAGACAAATATAGAAAATAAACAATCTCAAGACATGAAACCACTTCATCTTACCTGTCCAGTTAATACAAACAAACTGAAGATAATTGTTCCGAGCCTAATAATAAAATTAATAAAATAAAATCAACAATAAATGCATGTAAGTGAAGGTATTGAAGGGGTTAAATAAAGGATAAGATAGTGCTTGAAAAGTAAACTTGAATTCCAGCTTGCCCTTTGGACGCTCTCTCACATTTTGTTTTCCTGGGGCAGTTGCAGGCTTGTCTTAGTTTACTCTTTATGGTTTAGTTCGCAGTTAACTTGCCTGGGCCCACTGGGTAAGAGTGAATGGACTTTTTTTTAGCCCTGATAAGGGGTGAAAGTACACAAAAGCACAGTTAGGTGATTAGGTCTTCCATAGCAAGAAGCAAGATCAAGCAATTAGAATTATTTCTTCTCCTCCCTTGATGTAATATGATATACATGTACCTTTGATGGGGAATAAGTGCCCATCACATTCCACCCATCCCTTCCCCCTTATCCCCTCCCCACATGCAAACTCCAGCAACCAATTGCAGGGTTGGAAATTAGCGCTTGCCCACTCGCCCAGGCGAGTGTGAAAACTGTGGGGCGAGTACAAATCACGGATCACTCACCCGATTTGGCGAGCATGATTATCATATACAGAACAAATTATTCATTGAAATAAGTGTAACGTTTACTTTCCACTTCGAATAATCTACAGTCCACAAGCCGATATTTTAGTTTCCAACCCTGCAATTGTTTTCAGCTGTCACTGGATGAAGATTTACCCAAGATAAGAGAAGAATAAAGAATAAACCATGGCATGTTTGTCAGGGTCCTCTGTTTCAATTCCAATTCCCTGACGCCCATTTTCATTCCTGAGCAGCGCAAAGAACAGCAAGGACTATTTCCTATCTCTCACTTCCACCCAGCCCTGGACAGGTAAACAGGCCACTGTCGACTGTTTTTGGGATAATTTACTAATGGCAAGATCAGAATTCTTGAAAAGTGCAGGGAAAACTTACCTCATACCAAAGACTCTATCCAGTAGAAATCCACCAAAGAAACATAAAACCACATTGGGATAGGAATAGAGTGAGTACAGTAACACATAATCCTTGGCTTGGACTTTCATGTCCTGTTAAAATAAAAACAAATTTAGTTGAAGATTAAAAAAACTGTGACATTGTAATCGTCAAAAGATCAATTTTTATTAGACTAATAGAGAAGTATACACCTGGATGATACTTATAAAACAACGTACCTGCTCAATCGTCTTCTCTAATGCTGCAGGATTATCATAACAGTAGTAGCTTCCTACAAGAAAATAATAATTTAAAAAAAAATCAGAACTAACATTTACTAACATGTGCATAAATGTATGCAGGCAGTGTGGCCTAGTGGTTTGGACACTGGACTTGTAATCCAGAGGTCCTGGGTTCGATCTCTAATACAGCCACTTCTCTATTACAGACAATCTCGGTGGCCCAACAAAATTCTCATATTTGCTTTAGAAAAAACCTCTACAGACCCTCTCTTATATGGACAACAAACACTAAATTTCTGCCCAAGGGAACAAATTCCTATAAAGGGAACAAATTCATATAAACTTAACTTCTTTATTACAGAAACTCTGGTGATCAGGCGATGATTTTTTGTGTTCGTAATGCAATTTCCTGTTTGTGGTTACAAAAAAACAACAACGTAACACCTTATTCATCTTAGATGTTTTTCGGACTTGTGCTTAGTGTTAATTTTTTACCTGCAGCATTGCATTGCAGAACATTTTGAGTTTAAGCTGTCAATGAAGTCAAAAGAGGTGTCATAAAGGTGACCTCTATAATATGGACACCTTTCTAATATGGACACTTTGCTCTGTTCAGTGTCCTTATTAGAGAGCTTCAACTGTAGTTGGATTTGTCTTCGGTGGTCCTAAATTCAACTCATCCGTGCTTTGTATATAGCCAACTGGTCAGCCTCCTGCCAGTTGGGATTTTTTAATTTTAACAAGTTTCTATTCTATTTACAATATTTGTCCGTTTGTTTACAGTGTGTAAGCACAGCAGTACTTAAATAATACGATCCACACTTAAATAATATGATTTATTCATTGATTATAAAATTATATGATTAGTGGTTTAATTTTACCCTTGGTATAATTACTTTGCTCTTCTGTACGATAAGTTACGATAATGAATATAAAACAAAGGAAACGCTCGTTTGTACCAAGGGTAAAATTGAACCACAAGACATTCAGAACACACTAGCTAACATTAAAGGACACAGAACCTCGCGCCTGAAAATGACAGACCACTAGATTGCAATTGGATATGTCAATCACTGACACTGTTGTAGAGCGGGATTTGCGAAACAAGAAAACTTAATGATGTAAGTTGCATCAGCATAGAAGGCCTGTGCTTGTAGAAATTAAAATGAATCGGTAAAGAGAAAACTGAAATTCCTTTTTCGAAAAAAACACTGTTGCAAAATATTGCCTGACACCGGCCGGAAGTGAAAGTAAGTTCACTTTGCTTCACTTTGATGAAGCTCGTTGGCTTCATTCACTGAGCCTATGAAGTTTCAAGCTCTCGTTTGAATAAAGGACATTTCGCATTCACTAGCTCCACAGAAGATCAGATTGTAGGAGAACATTTAAAAGAAACGTTATGTAATATTTTTTTCTGTTTTTAGCTTAAAATTTTTATCGATCACAAAATGTGCGCGTGACATTTAATCTTGTACTTACCGAAACTCAAGAAACATATAAGCCCTAGAACAAAATAGCGATGGAAATTTCTTCTTGGGTCACAGCAAACGGTCGCTCCACAGCCAGTTAATTCTTCTTCAGAGTCTTCGAATTTCCTGTTGATGAGAGGAGTTTTTTCTCCACTATCCTCCGCCATCTTGAATCACGAATGCTCGAACGATGTGCGCATCCCATGACTAACACGTGACTTTTTAGCCACCACATGCACAGGGTACCCAAGTTTGTTAAAAAAAGTTGCAAAAGTAGCAGCTCTCTCCTTTAGTAGCTTTTAGTAGGGGAAGGCGAAAAACTCCTTTAGTGGGGGGAGGCAAAAAACACGGGGGAGGAAGGCGAAAACACGAAAAAATAAAAATAGGGGGAGCGCAGGGGATGACAGAAAGGGTGAAGCCCCATTTCCCAGCCCGTACGAAACACGAAAGAGACCTCTGCAGATGAGAGAGAAGTAGCAGCATAAAGCCTGGTTTTCATATACCTCTCACCGATTTATCGCATCGATCGTTTGCAAATAGTGAGACGATCGTAGGCGATGGAAACGATTGGAAACGCTCGGGGATTCTCATATGATCCCGATCGCCTGGTATGAGCGAAGACCTACGAAAAACAATCATTTTAGCCCTAGATCCAACACAATGACAGCCTTCAATGAAAGAGCAAACTCGTGGCCTGCTAGGCCTGCTATATTCTCAGTTGTTGCAGTTTTACGGCGAAGAAGGGAAAGAGAAGCTAGAAGGATAGAACACGGGCGATCCAAGCGATCGTGATCGCTAAATTTTTTTTGGATGTACACACAAAAGAAGTGCCCTCTCGGCCTCTCCTTAGTTCAAAGGTTTGAATCCACTACTGCTTGGAAGTTGGAATCACCACAGCATAAACACAAGCATGAACACAAGAAGAATGAGCATGTTTATGATATCTTTACGTCGTGGTGATTCCTAGATTGGACACCAGAAGGACAAGTGACTCAAGTATGGCCGATTTTTGTTTATTTATTTATTTTAATTTTAATTTTTATTTATTTATAAAGGAGCATCTGGTTTATCTAAAATGGAGCTAGATTAAACAGAGTCCTGATAATAATAAATAAAAACTACACTAAAAATGTTAAAAGTTCAACTGAGGCCTTACACTACTGTGTTAAAAAGTTTTAAAAATCCAAGCTTTCGCCGATCTACGGCATCATCAGGGATAATAAGAAATATTCCGCGCGAGGCTTATATACAGATGTAAAATAATAACGTGAGAAAGGCGAAAGAATGTGGGCGTAAATGCATGTGCTAAATAATAAGATACAAATATGAATAAAAATGAAAGATGTGGTCTAACGAGCGAGTGTCAAAGTACAAAGAGTCTATGTGGCCTTGACACATTAATAAAGTTTATCTATCTATCTAAAATAAATATTCCGCAACAGCGAGACTTTGGCTGCCAGCAAACAAAGGCTCTTCTTCCTTCGCCAATGCTCGACTCTTAACGTCTTCCCAAAGACAATCACAAACCTCAAACTACCGTATGATTTTGGAATTGAATCCATCACCGAGAAATCCAAACACAGAACAAAACGTTTCGTCTTAGACGAAAGCAAGAGAGCACTCCGGAGAATCATTGCCATTAAACAACACGAACAACGACAACTCGAAGAAGGGATAACATCGGACTTCACACCTGACGTGGCATCTAAAATACGCTCCCAAAGATACCTCGCGTACAACACTGCTAGCAATCTACACAAAAGAAAGTTGCTAACGATGCTAGACAACCTCAAGAACCTGAGCAGCGCCAACATCTCGGAGAATAACGGTCCAAATAACTCGTCCGACCGAACAAATACAACTACCCACCCTGAGAACAACTCGGACAGCACTGGTACTAACAACACAAGTTCATCAGACAACGTCACCACAAACAAACCCAATCTGGTCACCGACCTCACTTGCAACCTCAACGCCCAAGAAATCAACCTCCTATCTAAAGGCCCCAAATTCAGCCTCGCCCCTGGCATAAACGAACACAAGATCACGGGCATCAATATAGCATTCTATCGACTAGCCAACCAAATACGATGGAAACACTTTCGAGAATCAAACTTCCAACCCTCAGACTTCCGCCCCTACCGGAGATATGTTGACGACATTTATCTCCAGACAACTGGCGAGGAAATGGCAGACCAATTCCACTCTACAATGAACAATCTGCACCCTAAATTGAAGTTTGAAATTGAGAAACCAGAAACAACACCCAATGGCTTCTCTCTATCACTACTTGATTTCAATGTCACCATCTCCAAAGACGGCAAAAGCTCTTTTGAATTCTACAAAAATCCCGGAAAAATCAAAGATCAACTCCATTCGTAATGAGCGGAAACGTATCGACGATAAATGTTCCACAAAAACGACAGCCACAAAACATCAAAACATGTTTGACGACGTCCTCCGTCTTAACGGGTATCCTGAAAGCACTATAAACAAAACTCCCAGAACCATCAGAAAGACCCTCGACCTCACAACACAGAATGGTCGTACTTGAAGATCCCATATGTCTCCGAACGTCTCAACTACAAGATCACTAACATTTTCCGGAAAGAGGGTATACCAGTACGGGTCGCGCACAAGTCACACACCCTCAGACGAGCTCTCTCTCAGAACAACACGGAACGGACATGCACGAGGGCCAACTGCCCTGTCTCCAGCACCAAATTGTGCTTATTACGTAACGCTGTTTACCAATTGCAAATCACGTGTAACAACTGCAACCAATACTACATCGGGAGCACTACACGCTTTATCCACGATCGAGTAAGAGAACACCTGAACAATGACAACTCATCCGTGAAGAAGCACATTTCAAAGTGCCAAAAAAAGTCCACAAAGGCATCAAAACCATTGTACTAGAAAATGACCCCGCAAATCTACGACTGTTCGAAGCTTTTTACATACTGAACTACAAACCTGCCCTGAACTCTCGAGAAGAATGCAGTGAATTCGCGGACCTGTTATTCTAATAATTATTTTAACATATCTAGAGACTCTTTGTACTTGACACTCGCTCGTTAGACCACATCTTTCATTTTTATTCATATTTGTATCTTATTAATTAGCACATACATTTACGCCCACATTCTTTCGCTTTTCTCACGTTTTTATTTTACATCTGTATATAAGCCTCGCGCGGAATATTTCTTATTATCCCTGATGATGCCGTAGATCGGCGAAAGCTTGGATTTTTAAAACTTTTTAACACAGTAGTGTAAGGCCTCAGTTGAACTTTTAACATTTTTATTGAACATGCTACTGAAGGACAACATCCAAAGATTATTGAAACACTACACTCTTTTTATTTTATAAGAATCTAGTTTATAAGAATATCGAGGCTGAAATTTGCAAATTTGTAAGAATATTAAGAATAAACCCCAGGCTGAGATTAGTTGAAAAGAATATAGTTCTTGGTTGAAACAAAATTAGTTTTTTTTTCATTTCCGTCACTTTATCTCTGGGAGGAATGCTTTGTTTAAAGCCAAAACGGCCAGGCTGCAACGAAAAGCAATGGTACATGTGCACAATATAACACGATACAGATCTGGACACTAAACGCTTGTCATTGATTACCCAATACTTGCTAAAACAGAAATGTCAAACGGTATTTTCTAAGAATGTTCATAAGAATATTTTCAGCCTAAAATCGGCAGAAAATAATAATATCCAGCCTGGGTTGGAAAAACTGTATTATAAAAAAAAGAGTGTAGAAGTCTCGGCACACTCTGGGCACAAGATTGTGTGCAAAACGGAGCGCTCGTTTGCGTTTACCAGCCTGCTGTCTTCAATGGATAAAAATATGCGAGGAAGGCGTTAAAACTTGGCGGGTAATTCGCATGAATTAGAAAAATTAAAAAATACATGTAACACGAATGCCCCGGGAAAATGCAAAAAGTGCTAAAATTAATGTTTGTTTAAAAGTTGGAATTCTTTTAACCAAACATTATTTTTTTACCCGTTGTTTCGGCTTTGCATGTGGTAATTGCTGTAAAGCTCTGTAACTGACTTCTCTCCTTAATAGGTTACCGAGTGATCTGATTCAAGGTTTTCTGTCTGTTTAGCTGAGGTAAGTCTATTCCATTTTACGCAGTATGCGCACTTACATGCTCTGTTGACGCAATTGAAATTCAGATGAATTTTAGATCTGCTTGCTCCTTTGGTATAAATGTTCATATTTTAAAATTAAAAATGCTTTAATTTGTTAATAGATAGTAAATGGTTTATTATCTCAGATTGTTAGGTCTCCAGCAAATAAGACGTTAATAGACCTGCCAACCCTCACGAATTTCAAAGGAAAAATATGTGATAAGATAAAACGCGGTTTAAAATTTGGACATGGTGGGTAATTCGCAGGAATTAGAAAACTAAAAATACATGTAAGAAGAATGTCCGGAAAAATGCTAAAAGTGCTAAAATAAATGCTTGTTTAAAAGTTGGAATTCTTTTAACTAAACATTAATTATTTTCCCGTTGTTTCAGCTTTAAATATTCCTTCACTGTTTTAAACGAGTTTGATTGTCATTTCCTCTGCCTAAGTTTGGCTAAATTCCGTGACACGGTTCCTTTAATAGACCTGCCAACTCTCACGCATAAATTTAGATGGATAATAATACGTGAAAGGGTAAGACGTTAAAAATTTGGATATGGCGAGTAATTCGTATGAATTAGAAAAAACTAAAAAATACATGTAACAAGAATGTCCGGAAAAATGCAAAAAGTGCTAAAATTAACGTTTGTTTTAACGTTTTTCCGTTGTTTCGGCTTTGCAAAGGAAAAAGTCAAGCGAGCAAGAACAATAGAGGTGATTGTTTGGAGAATTTTATCACGTGTACGAGCCAGTTGTCACGATTCTATCATCGGTGCTCTGATCTATCTAGAATGGAATGAATAAAACCCCCTAATTAATTTATTAATACATAAATTCAACTTCCCGTACAACAGGTTTGCCACAAATAAATGTTCTGTCAATCCATTACTGACAAACCTTTCACCTACATGTTGTAATTGCGGTAAACTTCTCTGGCTTAGATTATCGGGTGACCTGAATCATGGTTTTCTATCTGTTTAGCTGAGGTAGGTATATTCGATGTTGCAAAGTATGAGCACTTATAACCTTTGTTGACGCACTTGAAATTCAGTTGAATTTTAGATCTGCTTGCTCCTTTGGTACAAATGTTCAAATTTTATAAAAACAAAAATTTTTTAAAAGACAGAATCCACCAGGCAGTCGAGTAATATTTATTTAAGCTGGACAAAAATCGACTACCAGAATGATTTGAATCCTATTGCGTTATTTCCTACCCTTAATAAAAGGTAAAGATGTAAGTAATTATCCGTGATCACGATACACCAACAATACTTTCTTATAAAATTCTGAGAAAATGAATTTCAAAGTTCACAAGCTATTTACAAAATCTCACGGGAAGCCATTTTGTAAAGTCGTCTTTAGCGATTCAGTGGAATTCAGTGGAACTTCGATTCGTAATTTGTTGTCGATGTTTGGTGTTATTTGAAAAGATTTTTTCCAATAAGATATTTGAAGCAGTAATACAAAAGTTTGCAATTAGATCAGTGTAAATAATTTTGGTACAACGATTTCTTATCAGAGTCCAAGAAAATGAAATTCGAAGTTCACAAGCTATAGGCAAAAGCTCACTTCTTTTTAGCGATTCAGTGGAATTCAGTGGAACTTTTCGTTTGAAACGATAATAAAAGAAGTAACACAAAAGCTTTCAATAAGATGTTAATAATTCCGGTATATAATTTTGTCCAATAACTACTCGAAGTCCTGGCGGATTCCATCTTTTAAAATTAGTTAATAGATAGTAAATGGTTTATGTTTTTCAAATTGTTAGGTCTACGGCAAATAAGATTAATAGGCCTGCCAACTCTCACGCATTTCGATGAATAAAAATATGTCAGATAAGATAAAACACGGTTAAAAATTGGGACATGGCTGGTAAATTAACAGGAATTAGAAAAATAAAAAACAAATGTAAGAAGTATGTCCGGGAAAATGCTAAAAGTGCCAAATAAATGTTTGTTTAAAAGTTGGAATTCTTTGAACCAAACATTATTTTTTCCCGTTGTTTCGGCTTTGCAAAGGAAAAAGTCAATCGTGCAAGAACAATAGAGGCGATTGTTTTGAGAATATTTATCACGTGTACGAGTCAATTGTCACGATTCTATCATCGGTGATCTAATAATCTATCTAGAATGGAATGAATAAAACCCCCTAATTAATTTATTAATACATGAATTCAACTTCCTGTACCACAGGTTAGTTACACATAAATGTTCTGTCAATTCATAACTGACAAACTTTTCACCTACATGTTGTAATTGCTGTAAACATCTCTCCTTAGGTTACCAAGTGACCTGAATCATGGTTTTCCGTCTGTTAAGCTGAGGTAGGTATTCGATTTTACTAATTTTTTTGTGAACCCGCATTAGCCTTTGTTAATCCGCATTAGCCTTTGTTGACGCATTTGAAATTCAGATAAAATTTTGATCTGCTTGCTCCTTTGGTAAAAATGTTTCAAATTTCTTGTTAAAAATGCTCTGATTAGTTATTAATAGATAGTAAATGGTTTTATCATCTCAAATTGTTAGGTCTTCAGCAAATAAGACATTAACAGACCTGCCAACTCTCACGCATTTAAACGTGTTTCACGCCTGTAGTATTGTTATTCATGTATGAGCCAATTTTACACACTTCGACAACGTTTAAATTCGCCAGAACATCTTTGTATTTAGGTATCGGATCGTCTTCGTAAATCTCCGAAAAAAGTCGAAACGTATTCCGAAAATGTGGAGATGGCAATCTCACGCCTTCGACTTCAAGAAAGTTGGAGAAATGTGATATCTTAACAATCAACTAGTCTTTATGATAATAATAAAAAAATCAAAAAAAATCGCGGTTTCTGATGTAAAAAAAAGTGTGTGTAAATAGAAAGTGTGTAACAATAAGGAGCCCAGGCTCCTGCTACGAGCTCTAAATCCTGCTAGATTTGCACGTTTTGTGTACGATGGCTTTCAGCTGCTTTCAGAGTTGTGGCTCGTGACGTACGCAGCGGTCGCTAACCACGAACCTGCGATCAGGCATTCCAACAAAAGGATTTTGGACTGAATACGAATGTGCGATCAGCCTTTTTTGACCTTTTCTCCGCGGCGGGTAAAAAAATGAACCCTGATCGCCCCTTTGCTAACGTGAAATAAAAAATAACTGAAGATCCCATCTGTATAGTGAAAGCGTAACGAACGATCGACAAAAAAAGATATTGGGTTGTTTTTGTATGTTTGTTTTTTATACGCGCTGAAACAGACGTTATTGTGGCTAGTAAAGTACGCAGCGTAGATTGTTTTTTGCACGTTTGTTTTTTATACGTGCAGAAACAGACCGTGATATGGCTCGTGACGTACGATGCGGTGCTAACGACGAACCTGCAATCAGGCACTTTCAGTTTTTACCGAATGGTAATGAAGGTGTAGTGATCATTCTCGAAGTCACGTGTTTATTAATTTCCCTCACTCGCTCACTCCATTCTGATATTAAACCGCAATTAATTCATGCATTCAACGGTGAACGTGCTGGCAGAAAGGTTCTTTAAAACGCCATTCAGCGCATGGCAAAACAAATTATTCTCCAACCTCGTTCCCAGGGTCTCTCTTTTTCAGGGAACTAAATTGAATTTCACAAAACAAATCGAATATGGGTCAGTTACACTTATCCTCTGGTGATAAAAGAGAATAGAATTCGCTCTACGAAGCCTCAGAGCATAGGCTATCAATGACCCATTCACGTAAGAAAACATTCAAAGACGCGTTTTAGTAAACACAACATTCATGCACGTTTTTGTTTCGCGTCACATCATCTTCGTGTCACGTCATCCGTTCTTCATCTTTTTGAGTCGTGCAGAAACGCGCATCTTTCTCTCAAATTTTATTCGCTGCTTAAAATAACGCTATACGTGCTGGCAGAAAAGTAAACATATTCACAAAACAAATTTACTTAATGCTAAAAAGGATCAAAGGTTACACTTAAATATTTTTGTGATAAAATAGAATTCGCGCTACGAAGCCTGAGAGCACGAACCATCAATGATGCAATACCCATGGAAAAATAAAACATTCACATGGAAATAAAGTGAGATTGTGTTACATTATTGAACGCTTATTTGAAGAAAAAAACTATCAATGACCCATTCACGCAAGAAAACATTCGAAGGCAAATTAAGTGAGATTGTGACATTACTGATAGCACCTATGAACTACATATAGTTACGCTTAAACTGTTATAAAAAATTATTACGCTCGCCTTGTGACGTGTTTTAGTCAACACAACACCCACGGCACGTTTTTGTTTCGCGTCACGTCACCTCTTGTCACGTCATCCGTTTTTCATCTTTTTGAGTCGAGCAGATACACGAAGTGCTCGGGCGTATCTTTTCTCTCAAATTTTTTCCGCTGCTCAAAAATAACGCTATACGTGCTGACAGAAAAGTAAACATATTCACAAAACAAATTTACTTAATGCTTAAAAGGATCAAAGGTAATACACTAACCGGTAAATATTTTGGTTGTGAAAACTGAATAGCGCTACGACGCCTGAGAGCACAAGCCATCAATGACGCAACTCACGTGGAAAAATAAAGCAAAGTGAGATTGCTTTACTTTATTGGACACTTATTTAGAAAAAATGCGGAGGTCGGCACTTCATTCATCGAATTACCATGAGGTTGCTCGAAGAGCCTTTGATTCAGGGAAAGAGGAAAAACTGAACAGAAAGCTCAGCGCTCGTTAAATAACGTCAAATAAAAATGACTTAAGACATTTCGCGAATCGTTGTAACGCTGCTTTCTTGTGAATTAAGAACGGCAATTTAAATTAATTTATAATCTAAATCCCGCTAGATTTTGCACGTTTTCACCACGTTTTCAGTTTTTCAGGGAAAGAGGAAAAACTGAACAGAACGCTCAGCGCTCGTTTAATAACGTCAAATAAAAATGGCTTAAGACGTTTCGTGAATCGTTGTAACGCTGCTTTCTTTTGAATTAAGAACGGCAATTTAAATTAATTTCTAAGCTAAATCCCGCTAGATTTTGCACGTTTTCACCACGTTTTCAGTTTTTCAGGGAAAGAGGAAAAACTGAACAGAACGCTCAGCGCTCGTTAAATAACGTCAAATAAAAATGACTTAAGACGTTTCGTGAATCGTTGTAACGCTGCTTTCTTTTAAATTAAGGTCGCGCAGGACCCTTGTAATCATTAGTATGTATTTATTTAAAGAGTATTCACGAACTGCCGGACGACTGAAGCCGACAACAAACGACATATTCATGAGAATGTTTGTTTTTAAGCTCTTTTGTACAAGTAATTACTAATTATTGTTCTCAGCTTTGTGCCACGTGCGCTGGAACATAGGGAATTATCATAATTAGATTCACAGCTTTGAATATATCACACGTTGTTGTAAACATTCTCTCGGAAGGTCTTCGGAAACCTCAAAACCTGCAATTTTGTGTCCAAGTTTTCTCCGCCGATATAGAATTTCAAGAGTTGATTCGCGAGGAACATAAACTTGGTGTACTCTATTGTGCTATGACTAGAGCGAATTTTTAAATTTCCTTCTCAAAATGAAGATAGCACGTTTTAAAGTTTAGATTTCACATTTTTGCTCTCTTAGAAGCCATTAACTTGTAGCAGTTTTTGAAATCAAAAATTTCGTTCTAGCCATAGCACAAAAGAGGTTATGATTTAACACTAGGCTATATATCCATTTAATTTGGTGCGCTGTTCTAGCTGAAAACTTGGACACAAAATCGCATTATCTGCAGTTAAACTTTTAAGGGCTTGTAACATCACAGACAACGATCATCTCTCAGTAAAAGGACAATCATGATGTAATTCCATCATCCCCGAATATCCTTGTTAAATTTTAGAGGAATCGATGTTCAAAATGTAGCGAATTAAAGCTTTACAAGATAGCACTCCGTCAAGAAATTTGGCTAATGAATTTATTAATGAGCAAGGGTCCCGCGCGACCTTAAGAACGGCAATTTAAATTAATTTATAAGCTAAATCCCGCTAGATTTTGCACGTTTTGTTCACCACGGCTTTCAGCAGCTTTCAGAGTGTTTCTGCACATTAATTACAAGATCAACTGAAGAAACGATTTCGAAAATATTTTTTGTTCAAATCAAACTTCTTTATACTATGCACAGCTTACTAACTGCTTCTAACTATGCACAGTTAAACTACCTTAAGGTCGCGCAGGACCCTTGCAATCATTAGTATGTATTTATTTAAAGAGATGCACGAACTGCCGGACGACTGAAGCCGACAACAAACGAAATATTCATGAGAATGTTTGTTTTTAAACTCTTTTGTACAAGTAATTACTAGTAATTGTTCTCAGCTTTGTGCCACGTGCGCTGGAACATAGGGAATTATCATAATTAGATTCACAGCTTTGAATATATCACACGTTGTTGTAAACATTGACTCGGAAGGTCTTCGGAAGCCTCAAAACCTGCAATTTTGTGTCCAAGTTTTCTCCGCCGATATAGAATTTCAAGAGTTGATTCGCGAGGAACATAAACTTGGTGTACTCTATAGTGCTATGACTAGAGCGAATTTTTAAATTTCCTTCTCAAAATGAAGATAGCACGTTTCAAAGTTTAGATTTCACATTTTTGCTCTCTTAGAAGCCATTAACTTGTAGCAGTTTTTGAAATCAAAAATTTCGTTCTAGCCATAGCACAAAAGAGGTTATGATTTAACATTAGGCTATATAATCATTTAATTTGGTGCGCTGTTCTAGCTGAAAACTTGGACACAAAATCGCATTATCTGCAGTTAAACTTTTAAGGGCTTGTAACATCACAGACAACGGTCATCTCTCAGTAAAAGGGCAATCATGATGTAATTCCATCATCCCCGAATATCCTTGTTAAATTTTAGAGGAATCGATGTTCAAAATGTAGTGAATTAAAGCTTTACAAGATAGCACTCCGTCAAGAAATTTGGCTAATGAATTTATTAATGACAAGGGTCCCGCGCGACCTTAAGGCTACTATTTTTAGCAACTACTAATTTTAGCGATTTTTTCAGAGCAAGATTTAGCGACTATTTAATTTAGCGTACAATGAACCAAAAATTCGAGAAAACAAGACTCTTTAGAGTAACTTTATCGTGCGTGTCGGGTCACATTGTGTGGCCGGCCGGAAAAAAACACTCCAAAGGCAAATCGTAATATAAATTCTCGTGCCTTGGGAACAATTTCACTAACAAGACAACTAAAGGACACTTAACGCAGAACTTAAAAACGAAATCTGGGAATAATAATTTTTTATCTACGAAGGGCATTGAAGATTTTCCACTTACAGTATTACAGTTTAAGGTCTATGACGGAAAATACATCAACATCTCGTGTTCCGTCATAGACCAATTTAGTTCAGCAACTATTTAATTACCAGTGATTTACCAATTATTATTTCTTTTTTTAGAGTGCATTTGGAAACATTCTTCTTATCATTTAGACTACGTGCCCGAGTTTTCTATGTGTGACTATCGAAACTTCGAACGAATGTTTGAGAAAAAAAAAACTGTTTTGCTGTCTATGTAGACTCTTCTAAACTTAAATAAAAAATTGTTAGGTAAGACTTTAAGTTGATAAAGATAAGCTTTGTTATTTTCTAAAACTACTGTAATTTTATTCTATTACAGGTAATGTTTATGGTTTTAAGTTGGGACGATCCGTGATCGAAGGCTTTTTGAGGAAAAAATGGAGAACAACCGCTCTTTCTTGAGCGTATCTGGCGCATTAGGTAATTTTAAACTGGTTGCTTTATTTCTGCTCTTTGTTTAATTTGTACATAAATGAACCTGCAAACGTCTTGTCTTGTGTCCGTGTAACAAAAAAAATTGCGTTCTACATTAAAATTTCAAAAATATATTATTCTTCAATCCTGTTGTTTGTATGCCAGTTTCGTTTAGCCGGCGTAGCAAGTGCCTGTGTATTGTTTGGGGAAATTGAAAGGCGCGAGAAATTTTTTCCCTTGCGTGGCCGTTTTGCGCCTTTCGCATTTCCTTAATGTGCGTGCAAAAAATACACAGGCGCCTGCTACGCAGGCTAAGCCTTGTTTGGCAAGGCGTATACTGTTTTGCAATGCAAGGAAAAGTATTGCGCAGTTCTGGATCCTGTTGGGATGTGTTAACGGCTAGCTGACAAATCTGTAGCCCAGTATCGATCATGATTGCTAATGATATCCGAGGCCGAAAACATCCCGAAAGGAAAAAGAATATCGCGTTCAATTTTTAAATGTTAATTCTCTCCACTGATTGGCGCATTTTTGATTAAATGTTTGTTTGGGAGAATTTGATGGTTAAATCAATACAATATTTGCTGTCGTTCTTGCGCAAAAAAGGAGTAGATAGCAGCTGGTTTGAAATACACAGCACGACAGGGCACAACACCGCAAAATTGAATCATAGAAATAAGAAGAAACGTGAAAGGTATTATTTTTTAGTCATGTTAGAAGGTCAAGCCACATAACCTTAAAAGTTCGACTTTGATTATGACACTTTGATGCAATACAACGGAAAGCAGAATAACTTACATACCGTAAACATTTCGCACGATTCATGCTTACCATGGGCTTGCATTTGAAAAACAAGGGAAAAATGTTTGGAAACCACATGGCCTTAAAAACGTCTCGGAACTTGAAATGAAATTGTTTTCTTGTGAACAAGAATTTTGAAGAGACTCTTAGAAAATGTCTTAGCAGAATATAAAGTCTTATGAGCCAAAGTGCACAATATCATCGGGCGCATAACCGAGTATGTAATAACTATTTATAGATATTAGATTAAAAATAAGATTACTCCATTGCTGATGTATTTCAGCCATGGACGAAGGTCAAGTCCCATCACCTTCTGATGAAACACTTGATTTTGATGATGACACTTTACGAGGTAAGAAAACAAACAGCAAATAACTTTACGACGTTATGATAATTTTTACGTGCGATGATTGGTTGGTAAATAGCACGTATCCTGTAAAAAAAAAAAAAACAGAATGTGGCGCGTGAAAGCAAAGTAGGGTACGGTGTCATGCTTACAGTGGAGGATTGTGATGTGGTCAATATATAGGAGAGGGCCTGGCTGTAGATTTGACTTTTTTTTTGCTTCAAAACGGTGGGGACTATTTCGGCCATTAAAGCCTATGCAGCCTTCAGAATCGTCACTTGTTTCTCAAGGTAGCTAGTTTGCACGAGCCTTTATAACAAAGTTGCAAGGTCATATAGAAAACTTACAGAAGAGAGTTTAGGAGTGCTTAACAAATTAACACTTTTTGCATCTCAGGATGTCCCAGAAATGATAGTTGCATCACCATACAAGGATACCATAACGGCAACGCCCCCTTAATTACAAACCGCTGTCACCTCATGAACTGAACTTGTTTTAAATTATATGCAATACAGAGTAGGGCTAGAGGCATTATTACCTAGGTGATATACTTCTGGTAGGGTCAAAAACACATCGAAATGGCTTTTATTACTAGCTGTTAACTACGGTGCTTATTAAGCATCTTAAGGGGAAAACATCGAAGATTCGTCTAGTTATCGATTGTCATGTTACATATATTTTAGTGCTACTTTGACAAAATAATGTTGACAAGAAATTGGTTGTACCACTTTAAAGTGACAAAACCTTAATATTCAATGTAAATCATTTTTAAATTACGATAATTATTACATATAAGCATCTCTTCTTTGTTAGCGATAGCAGAAGTGTACCTTGAAGAAGGTGACACAGAATATGGAAGAAAGGAAGCTATCAACGCGATATACTTCTACACTGAAGGAATTCAAGTGAACTGCAAGGATGATGAACTGAATGCCAAACTGTACAGCAACAGGGCAACAGCTTATTTCCATTTAGGTAAGATCTGTTTTTTTTGTATATTTCTATTTATTAGTCTCCACGTCTGTACATTCAGCCTTTGCTAACACCTACCAAGTGGCTGCGCTCATGTGCATGCGCTCAGGTCAGTAGTGGCTTAAGGTAAAGCTATTTGACTTGACACAAAAATGATTAGAATAAACTCGTTCCCTCGTTGCGTTACGTTGAACTCGCAAGAACAGGCCATGGAATTACAAACTGCAAACAGCTAAAACCAAACTTGATGTGAAATACCCACCAAGTCCTCAAACGTTGATAGAATTTTTCCCTGAAGTTAATACTGTTTTTCTTTCTCTTCTTTTACTTTTATGTCATTATTTTCAGTTTAATTCTCGAAGATACTTACTAGTTTGTGTAGCTAGTCTAAAAGTTCGTTGTTAATATTTTTGTTTTTTGTAATCGATTTTTTTCTTCTTCTGTACGTGAAATGGGATGTTAATTTCAATTATCTTTCTCAGGGAATTACCAAGAAGCCCTGAATGATGCAACAGCTGCTGTCAAGTTGGAGCCAACATTAATTGAAGCCATAGAAACAGGTGAGATCCTTGGCAGCCATCTTTGTTGACAGGAGTCAACCAGAAAAGCTTATATCTTCTCTGATTCACTTATCAAACAAAAAACAAAGATCATCTTCTAGCCTTTGATCAGTTCTCTATTTTCTGACAGCAATTTGACCGTTCCTACCGTCCGAAACTATCTTAAAATTTCTCCTCAGATTTGGAAGCCGCCATTTTTAAATGGCGTTCCACGGAAAACAACAACCAAAGGAATTTGAACATTTTAACTGCTCAAAAGACGTTTGTCAAAAAGTAAAGAACATATCAAATCAAAGAACCTTTTTAACGCGGTACAGCTAAGATATTAGTTTCCTGGTTATTAGGACTTTGGCCCCCAAGATCCTGGTGGATATTTTTGCATACCTTATTATTTACGAAAGCGCTGTGAAAGTCTCAAAATCTTATTTATTTAGTTTGTGGTTTTAACTTGGCGCCACGGAGTCTGTAGGAATCCTACCGCAAACACGCGATACACCCAATGTTCTTAAGAATATAACGTAGACTAACCTGTGCATGCGTTTCGCGCAAAGTACTTTGCTCTACAAAGAATAGTACCACAATGAGAACAAAAGGTTTTCTGAAACAAATATATAAACCTTTGAAATCTTCTCATGAAAGTAACTTAGTTATGCTCCATGTCTTACCTGGGACGTACGGTCAGGTGCTCCCAACTCCCATCCCTTCCATACGGAATAATTAATTAATGGATATTAATTTATTAATTGACTATAAACGTTTACACCTTAACGCATTAGCTGGTTAGCGGACGGTAGCCACAACAAACCACCACAATAGTGCATTCTGCACTAATAAGTGAACAAGCCCAACCAAAATGCCGTCCTGAAGCTTTATGTTGATTAGGTTTTATGTTCTAGGTATATATGCATAGTATAGCTTGGTTTTTAGTTTCAGAATAAATCAGGTTTTGAATTTTTTACTTTCACAGTATAGCAATCTACTACTTGGTCTAATATTAATTAGTATATACTCAAACAGTGGATAGCGTTTTTGGCGCGCGCTGCTTGGCCACTCAAACTCCGAATATCCTTTTTTATTATTCAACACATGCGCGCGCTGCCCATATATGGTCAAAATGTTAACGTTATCTGTCATCCGTACATAAGAGATATCCTGCGATATACGTAGGTTACGAAGATTCGTCCGAAATCTTGTAAAGCGCTGCATAATTACAGTTTTTCTATCTGCAAAATGTGTTTCGTTGACAATTTGTTGAATAATAAAACAATTATCCTGCTCTTGCGGAATATCGTCTGATTTTAGGCCAACTCGGCCTACGGCCTCGTAAGCTAAGTATCAATTATCCTGCGATTTCGCAGGATAATTGTTAACTATTCACCTCCGAGCAACTCGCGCGCGAAAACTGTAACCTTTAACATAATAAACTAGTCAAAAGTCATCCTTTCAGGCTATATTATCTTACTGTTTGAGTATATACTAAAACAACTATTCACCTCAGTGTCGGTGGCCACCACTAGCCACCTCCACTTCGGTAAATAGTTGTTAATTATTTTATTGTAGGAGCAAGTGCTTGTGTTCAGCTACAGTGTTATGAAGACGCCATAACCTGGTGTGATAAGGGATTAGCAGTATCCTTGACAACATGCTTTAATGTTATTTGCCATAAAATAAAACTATTCTTGTCTCGTTTGAGAATTCCAGTTCAAAATAGGTAGTGGTAAATTGCAAAAAGCTGTACTCTCTTCCTCTGTCCTCTCTAATATGCAGCTAACAAGAGCACTTTAAGTGAGGACCACAAGGGGTAGGAAGAGAAGAGGGTGGGCGGAGAGGAGGTTCTGAAAATGACCGAAAAACCAGATAGTCGGATACAAGAGGGCACATGAATTCATATAGCCACTGAGAAACGCAAACACAAGAATTCTGATCCGTTTGCTTATTCTTATTTTCGGGCTTATGAATGCGTTGCTCGTAAACGCAAGGCTTTAAAGGTGCATACCGAGTAAATACTTATTATAACACAATAAGACGGAAGTCAATTAGGAGTGGCTGTCCTTTTTATTTTCGAAGAACGTAATGATCCCGAGATAAACGGGGGGTGTTTGTTCACACTAAAAGTGTTCACACGTTAATGAAACTTTTTTATATATATCGATGGCGTGTGGAAGAATTTCTGTCCACTTTAAAGACTACAAATGTAGATACAGAGCTTGAGGTACAGTGAATGTTATTGAAACAGAAAATTCTTTAAAAAATTGTAATTCGTAAATCCTTCCACTACCACTACCACTGCCGCTACTGCTACTGCTACCACTACTGCTACTGCTACTGCTACTGCTACTGCTACTGCTACTGCTACTGCTACTGCTACTGCTACTGCTACTGCTACTCCTTCTGCTCCTGCTCCTGCTTCTGCTTCAGCTCCTGCTTCTGCTTCTGCTCCTGCTCCTGCTCCTGCTCCTGCTTCTGCTTCTGCTTCAGCTCCTGCTTCTGCTCCTGCTTCTGCTTCTGCTTCTGCTTCAGCTCCTGCTCCTGCTCCTGCTCCTGCTTCTGCTTCTGCTTCAGCTCCTGCTTCTGCTTCTGCTTCTGCTCCTGCTCCTGCTCCTGCTCCTGCTTCTGCTTCAGCTCCTGCTTCTGCTCCTGCTTCTGCTTCTGCTCCTGCTCCTGCTCCTGCTCATGCTCATGCCTCTGCCTCTGCCTCTGCTCCTGCTTCTGCTCCTGCTCCTGCTCCTGCTCCTGCTCCTGCTCCTGTTACTGTTACTGCTACTGCTACTGCTACTACTACTGCTACTGCTACTCCTTCTGCTCCTGCTCCTGCTCCTACTCCTACTCCTACTCCTGCTCCTGCTCCTGCTCCTGTTACTGCTACTGCTACTGCTACTGCTACTGCTACTGCTACTGCTACTCCTTCTGCTCCTGCTCCTGCTCCTGCTCCTGCTCCTGCTCCTGCTCCTGCTCCTGCTCCTACTCCTACTCCTACTCCTACTCCTGCTCCTGCGCCTGCTCCTGCTCCGGTTACTGCTACTGCTACTGCTACTATTACTATGAAATCAAGCAAGTGGTGGTGGCAGTGGTGGTGGGGGTGGAGGTAAGTGTTGGTGGTGGTGGTAGTGGTGGGAATGGAATGTATTTCCGAAGTGTTCATTTCACTCCATTGTATTCATGAGATCAAGACAATAGGGTCTGGCGTCATGCTTGTTAATGTCTTCTACAAAAAAATGGGGACAAGAGCATCCCTACCATACTAATAACTCTACTGTACATTTAAAAAGTTGCTTACTCCTTGTCGATCAATTTATGAAACCTAAGTATTTCATAGGTTGTTTTTCGAGTGATTTCTGAAATACAGTTATAGAAAGGGCTGAAATTACAGGAGGTAATCGAATTATTGTAGACTTATTTATACCGTTACACTATGTTTTAATGAGTTCCTAATTCCAGATCATATGTCATGTGACTTGACCCTAAGCAGATTGACAAGAATAGTAAGACTTTACTAGATTTATGGGCCAGGTGTGTTAGTGATCAAAACAAATCAAAAGAAACAAAAGGACCGATAATAAAGAACAAGCTTGACACCCAGAATGTTAAAGACGAGGTAAAGAAGTGCAACATTTTAAAAACGTTTGCTCCCAAAGCCTCAAATGTACCATAAATTACAGCTATGTAGGTGAAAACGGGATTGATGACCCGGACCCCGGTCTTATTGAACATTTTAATAGTCTGTCATCGACCTGATTGTCAATTGTGCTAATTTTGCCAAAAAAAGTCAATTACTCATTCGTTTCAATGAAATCACCATAACTAACTTCTTTTGAGAAAAATAGTACATTGATTTGGTAGGGCCCTCGAATTGTTTCCCAGTACAATCATATTTTTTGTTATTCTTGTGGACACAGAAGGAGACTTCGTCCATCAATTTTCTCATCAATATACTGATTTAATGACCAAACATGCCTTGCGACATTGTCCACAGTTGCCTTCATAACACTAAGGACAAATGGCAAAGGGTATTTTGTATACCCATTGTCGGTAAACGTTCATGTTTCTGTTTGATAGGGAATTGCATCCTCCCTACTAAAATCTTCCAAAGACGTGAGAGATAACACTGAAGAAGAAACTTGGTATAGCGATGATGCGAACGCCCACGACAGTCTCGGAGATGTAAAAGATATACAACAGTACCTCAAACTCGACTTTGACAATCTTGGCAACGTTTATGACAGTCTGGGAGATTTCAAAGAAGCCATCGAGTACCATGAACGTCATCTAAAAATTGCCAAAGAAGTGGGAGACGGGGCTGGAGAAGGTAAATCGTATGGTAATCTTGGCAACGCTTATGGCAGTCTGGGAGATTTCAAAAAAGCCATCGAGTACCACGAACGTCATCAAAAAATTGCCAAAGAAGTGGGAGACAGGGCTGGAGAAGGAAAATCGTATGGCAATCTTGGCAACGCTTATTACAGTCTGGGAGATTTCAAAAAAGCCATCGAGTACCATGAACGTCATCTAAAAATTGCCAAAGAAGTGGGAGACAGGGCTGGAGAAGGAAAATCGTATGGTAATCTTGGCAACGCTTATGACAGTCTGGGAGATTTCAAAAAAGCCATCGAGTACCATGAAGGTCATCTAAAAATTGCCAAAGAAGTGGGAGACAGGGCTGGAGAAGGTAAATCGTATGGTAATCTTGGCAACGCTTATTACAGTCTGGGAGATTTCAAAAAAGCCATCGAGTACCATGAACGTGATCTAAAAATTGCCAAAGAAGTGGGAGACAGGGCTGGAGAAGGACAATCGTATGGTAATCTTGGCAACGCTTATGACAGTCTGGGAGATTTCAAAAAAGCCATCGAGTACCATGAACGTGATCTAAAAATTGCCAAAGAAGTGGGAGACAGGGCTGGAGAAGGTAAATCGTATGGTAATCTTGGCAACGCTTATGACAGTCTGGGAGATTTCAAAAAAGCCATCGAGTACCATGAAGATCATCTAAAAATTGCCAAAGAAGTGGGAGACAGGGCTGGAGAAGGTAAATCGTATGGTAATCTTGGCAACGCTTATTACAGTCTGGGAGATTTCAAAAAAGCCATCGAGTACCATGAAGGTCATCTAAAAATTGCCAAAGAAGTGGGAGACAGGGCTGGAGAAGGAAAATCGTATGGTAATCTTGGCAACGCTTATGACAGTCTGGGAGATTTCAAAAAAGCCATCGAGTACCATGAAGGTCATCTAAAAATTGCCAAAGAAGTGGGAGACAGGGCTGGAGAAGGAAAATCGTATGGTAATCTTGGCAACGCTTATTACAGTCTGGGAGATTTCAAAAAAGCCATCGAGTACCATGAACGTCATCTAAAAATTGCCAAAGAAGTGGGAGACAGGGCTGGAGAAGGAAAATCGTATGGTAATCTTGGCAACGCTTATTACAGTCTGGGAGATTTCAAAAAAGCCATCGAGTACCATGAACGTGATCTAAAAATTGCCAAAGAAGTGGGAGACAGGGCTGGAGAAGGTAAATCGTATGGTAACCTTGGCAACGCTTATGACAGTCTGGGAGATTTCAAAAAAGCCATCGAGTACCATGAACGTGATCTAAAAATTGCCAAAGAAGTGGGAGACAGGGCTGGAGAAGGTAAATCGTATGGTAATCTTGGCAACGCTTATGACAGTCTGGGAGATTTCAAAAAAGCCATCGAGTACCATGAACGTGATCTAAAAATTGCCAAAGAAGTGGGAGACAGGGCTGGAGAAGGAATATCGTATGGTAATCTTGGCAACGCTTATGACAGTCTGGGAGATTTCAAAAAAGCCATCGAGTACCATGAACGTGATCTAAAAATTGCCAAAGAAGTGGGAGACAGGGCTGGAGAAGGAAAATCGTATTGTAATCTTGGCACCGTTTATGGCAGTCTGGGAGATTTCAAAAAAGCCATCGAGTACCTTGAACGTCACCTAAAAATTTCCAAAGAAGTGGGAGACAGGGCCGGAGAAGGAAAATCGTATGGTAATCTTGGTACCGTTTATGGCAGTCTGGGAGATTTCAAAAAAGCCATCGAGTACCTTAAACGTCATCTAAAAATTTCCAAAGAAGTGGGAGACAGGGCTGGAGAAGGAATATCGTATGGTAATCTTGGCAACGCTTATTACAGTCTGGGAGATTTCAAAAAAGCCATCGAGTACCATGAACGTCATCTAAAAATTGCCAAAGAAGTGGGAGACAGGGCTGGAGAAGGAAAATCGTTTGATAATCTTGGCAACGCTTATGACAGTCTGGGAGATTTCAAAAAAGCCATCGAGTACCATGAACGTGATCTAAAAATTGCTAAAGAAGTGGGAGACAGGGCTGGAGAAGGACAATCGTATGGTTGTCTTGGTACCGTTTGGCAGTCTGGGAGATTTCAAAAAAGCCGTCGAGTACCTTAAACGTCACCTAAAAATTCCAAAGAAGTGGGAAACAGGGCTGGAGAAGGAATCTCGTATGGTAATCTTGGCAACGCTTATGACAGTCTGGGAGATTTCAAAAAAGCCATCGAGTACCATGAACGTCATCTAAAAATTGCCAAAGAAGTGGGAGACAGGGCTGGAGAAGGTAAAGCGTTTGATAATCTTGGCAACGCTTATGACAGTCTGGGAGATTTCAAAAAAGCCATCGAGTACCATGAACGTGATCTAAAAATTGCTAAAGAAGTGGGAGACAGGGCTGGAGAAGGAAAATCGTATGGTTGTCTTGGCAACGCTTATTACAGTCTGGGAGATTTAAAAAAAGCCATCGAGTACCATGAACGTGATCTAAAAATTGCTAAAGAAGTGGGAGACAGGGCTGGAGAGGCTAGTTCGTCTTATAACCTTGGCCAGAGCTTTGAACTAGAAGGCTCACCAGTCAAGGCCATTGATTGTTATTATTCAAGTGTTAGAACTTTCAACGATGTTAGGCACCATCTACTGTCTAAAGATGAATGGAAAATTAGCTACCGCAATATGCATAATGTCGCATACACTTGTTTATGGCAGCTACTTCTTAAACAAGGCAAAGTGGTCGAGGCTCTGTTTGCCGCTGAGCAAGGGCGTGCACAAGCTCTGCAAGATCTTATGAATTCGAAGTATTCAACTCAAACAACCCAGAAAACGGAAGAAATGAATTATGAGGCATTTAGTTGCCTCCCATCAAATACCGTCTTTATGGCAGCTGATGAAAGAGAAATCATTTTCTGGATTATCCAAAACGGAAAAAATGTTCAATTGAGAAGAAGAAAAATTGGCGATAATAGTTCGGAAGATGTGGCGACCACTGTTGCTGAGTCTTTAATTCACAATGCTCTTGCAAATATTGGTGTGAGAAGTGGTGTGAAATGCGAGGACCGTTCATTGGATAGGATGAGTGACGAAGATCTGTCAAATAAGAGGTGTGATGAAACCATGTCCCAACCGACGCACTTTGAAGATAATAATCCTTTGAAAGCATTATATGACGTCATCATTGCCCCTATCTCAGACCTGATTCATGGCAATGAACTTTTGTTTGTTCCCGAAGGAGCATTGTGCTTGGCCCCGTATGCTGCATTCGTGGATTCTAATTCAAACTACTTGTGCGAGGCTTTCAAAATCCGAGTGATTCCGTCCCTGAGTAGTTTGAAATTGATCACAGATTGTTCACCAGATTACCACAGGAAGTCTGGGGCGCTGCTGGTAGGTGATCCGTGTTTGAAGGAAGTTCTTTATCAGGGGAGAAAGCTGACACAGCTACCATGTGCAAAAGCGGAAGTGAAAATGATTGGGGACATACTCCACACTGCACCCCTCACTGGAAAAGAGGCAACAAAAGATGAAGTCTTAAGAAGACTCCCCTCAGTTGCTTTAGTACACATTGCAGCACATGGTCGTATGGAAACAGGAGAAATTGCTTTGGCGCCAAACACTTCACGAGCATCCCAGATCCCTGTAGAGGAAGACTTTCTTTTAACGATGAAAGATGTGTTGAACGTTCAACTGCGAGCAAGGCTGGTTGTGTTAAGTTGCTGTCATAGTGGTCGTGGCGAGATTAAGGCTGAGGGGGTGGTTGGCATTGCACGGGCCTTTTTGGGTGCCGGTGCTCGTTCTGTTCTTGTGTCCCTGTGGGCGATTGATGACGAGGCCACTCTGGAGTTCATGAAAAGTTTCTACTCACACCTAGCAGAAAGAAGAAGTGCAAGTGAATCTCTGAACCGAGCCATGAAGTGTATGAGAGAATCTGACGAGTTTAGCGAAGTGAAGTACTGGGCTCCATTTGTACTCATCGGTGATGACGTCACACTGGACTTGGTTGGAGGCGATTAGATGTACTTAATTGTAAGTAGATCCTTGTTTAAGGTTGAGATGATAAAATGGAAAAGCGATACTGCACTTGCACTTGCACAGCGTAGTTTGCAGTTTTCCACAATAGCAATATTTGAATATGCTGTACATTTGTGGCCGCCAGGTTGGTGGTACTAGTCACTGTAATGAAGAATATCGTATGTGACATTTGGACCAATTGATTCTTTCTGTGTACCCTATAAGAAAGTCTCTACTGACTCTTTTGTTGTCGTCAGTGCAAGCAAACGTATCTAGTTAAATTAATATGAGCATTTAATTTTCGAGTTGTAGGGAATTTGTGAATGTTTTCTTTAGGGGCTCGTTGAAATCTTAAAGAAACTTAAAAATACCAATGTTCTGATAAAAGGTTAATGTTGTTCTGATTATTTTAATCACTTCTCCCTTTTTTCAGAGATATCGCGTCCTATAAGAAAAGAATTGTAATGAAGGGTTTTGGAAATAGTTTTGACTGCAGTGTCAGGCTATGCATATTTATTGGCAAATGTGTGCATGGAAGAATCATTGCAGTGTTTAAATTTTTGTGCAAGTTTTTCAGCTGATCTGCACATTTTTCTTGCATATTTTTGTCCAAACTGCACATTTAGTTAAACTTTAAGTTTCACACCTTATTTTGGGTCGAGTCTCTTTGAGTCCTTTTTAAAATGAACATTTTGTTTTTGCCTAAGTTACTAATGTATTATATTTTTAATTTTTTATTTAGGGTGCCGAATTTAGAAGCTGTATAGCGGGAAAACTGGAGCTCAGTCATGGATCGTGATCTAGATGTTTAATTGCAAACCTGATAGAAAAGTCCTATTGATTAATGATAAGACAACAGCCTGTACCTCCTCAGCAAATACTATAAGGCCGTAAATACTATAACTTAAAGAGAAAATAGGTGTTATTATAATAAAGTTTCCATAACTTTAAAGAAAAACAATGAAATTAAGCTTTCCTCGCAATCATCTTTTTAGTCGTTGTCTGTAGGATGTTCGGTGAGCTTTTCGATAAAGAAGAAAGCCATAATTTTGATTTGATGTTATGATAGTAGCGAGCTAACGCCCCATACGTTAGAAATTTGGTAAACCCATCAAGCTGAAAGGACTGAAAAAATTTTGGTTGTCACGTGATTTTTCGTCCTTACGTACACTTTTTTCAACCGGCCGCCCATACCGAGAAAAAGCGCTAATCGCACTTTAGAGGTTTATTCGGCCATTCAATACAGAACTCGGAACCCAAGGAACCTAGAAGGAAATGAGAAATTACCAGAGATTACGCTGGTGAAAATTATGTCAGTGGCGATTTGACCATTCATTGGAAACATGTCGTGAATCGAGTGAGGTTCAGTCGATTATTTACAGGTGTTCAAAATATTTGCAAAGCAGTAACTCACCGAAATCTATTCCAATCAACCCGATGAACTTGCAAACAATAAAGAACACAGCACGTTGGGTGAAAGCAATTTTGTTCATAAAACATTCGAATTTAATCCTCCTAAAACAAAATTGTTACGTTCCCGTACAAGCCCTTATGAACTAAGTCGGGTTTTATGGCTCTTGTTGTTAGCTTGGGCTTCCTTTGGAGGAACCCAACCCAGTATAGCTCTGTCAATTACAAATGTTTAACTATAAACAGAAAAAAAAATATAGGCCAATATGGTGCTTATCGGCATCTCTCTCATTAATTCGAATAAATGGTGGAGCTCCGTTTGTTGTCTTGGCTAATTTGTGTTTATGAATTTTACGTGGATCTATGTATTTATTACTTCGAAATACTTTCGGTTCGTTTGAGTGCAAATCCCTAACAGCTCGACAGTTTGTAAGGTTCTTCTTATGTTGCACGGAAACATGTGTAACCGTGTAGAAGCTACTCTATATGATAATGTTAGGTCAAAGCCAGGCGTTTTAATTTTATTCATAATGATTTGTTACACTATTTGTTACACTTGGAACGTATTTAAGGGCAGTTTGGCAATGACTTCGAAGTAGTTTCAAATACGTTGTAAATTTCACTCCTCAATTATAATAGAAATAGCATATTTTAGAAATTTTAAACGATTAAAAAGCCAGGTCATTGTTTTAGGAATTGGATAACCCGTTGCACGAACCAGTTCTTTAAAGCCCTTTCTTTTCATTATGCCTGTTGTATTGAAAGCATTTGGGATTTAGTGACTTCGCAAAATTAAATATAATTTAATTTAACCCTTGCGGGCTTTTACAATTAAATCCCCGCTTATGGTAACTTAATTTATTAGCTATAGGTAAATAATTGGAATCACATGTTTCGCATATACAACATACAACCATGTACAGAAAAACGACTTTAAAATTGCTAAGTGGCAACTTTTATTGAGTAAATAGTAATAAATTAAATTAGTATTTGAGATTGGCGTACCGCTATGACAAAAGTAAACTGCTTTTAAAAAGACATGTTATAGACGCATTTTAAAATATTGACAGTTGAGAAAGGAAAGAATTATATCTTGCTTCTTGTTGAGTAAAATAATGCTATATTATTAGATCAGCTATACATTTTGGCTAGATTGCTGGAATTTCTAGTATAAAAACATATGCAAAAACGTTGAAGAAATGTTGATGTTAGTTTGATATCAAAGGTAATGATAATAAAGTTTTTTAGAAAACAGTATTGATGTTTCATAAGTGTCTTTAATGGGACCCTGGTTGCATTCTTCTTTGGAAGGATATTAGTTGACACAAAAGGATTTGTCCTTTGCGAGTGTAAGACTACGAAGAATTGAATCCAAGAAAATTCCCGCTTTATTTATTTTCACTTGCTGCCATATACTTGTTTTCGTCTCCGTCTTATAACCTTGTGCAGATTGAAGACCAGGGGAACTCCACGGGAGTAGATCTATGAAATACCAGACTCATGCGCTAACAATGAAGCATGCAAATGAACTGACAAGTTTTGTTCACGCTACCCTGAATGTGTTTAATTCCTCCTGATACCATCGCTAAAATAGATAGCGACTAAAGGGAGACATGTGCCGCGAGGGCACCCCAGCAGATTGTAACAACAAATATACATGCTGTTATTATTGGGAATAAAGTCAATCAATCAAATTATATGCAAGAACAGACCAAACAATCTTCAAAAGAAAAATCTCCTTGCCGTTATCATGAAGAAAGAGAGTTGCTTCAGAGTTTGAAGGGGGGGGGGGGGGGGGGAGGGGGAGGGGGGGATTTCTGAACCTTCCTTCATGTCCCTTTTACTCCCAGTTCCCACCTATTTGTGCTATTTCTTTTGCAAAAAATTATAAACTTAATGACTGTTCCCGAGGGAAACAGTTAATTTTGTTTCCTGAGAATCTCAATGTTTCCCGAGGCGAAGCAGAGGGACACGTTGACATTCGAGGAAAACAAAATTAACTCGTTTTTCGAGGGAACAGTCATAAGTGTTATAGCACTACGAAGACTTGGAAAAATGGTGGTCGTCGGTCAACATTCGCGGGAAACATTGCACTATTTCCCTCTGACGTCAGGTTTTTCAATGTTGCCCGCTCAGAGACTTTTGGCGGGAAACAGTTTTCATTGTTTGATGTCAAGTGACTCGAATTAGCCAATAATAGCGCGCGCTGTTGCGGAAACATTTCTAGCTTTATAACAATACCTAATATTGCACAATTTTTCTCAATTTCTCCTGGTTGAGTTCATCTTGGGAAACCCGCTTCCCGCCCTCTCGTCTCCCGCCTCCTGCCTCCTATTCTACAAGATACTGTTTCGCAGGTTAAATGAAATCACTCTAGGTAGAATAGTCTTGGTTGCAGAAATTTATCAAATATACCAAGTTTCGCTGACAAATAAGTAACGTTCTAACAACAACAGAAATATGCTGATAAAAATGAAATGATCCATATAAAACAGTCCATAGCAAAAATCTAAGCAAAAACATGGGCTCGAAACAGGGGAGCGGTGTGGTTTTTCAGGGGTTGTGGAAGGTAGAGCGGAAGGGGAGTAAGTTATGTAGGACACGTGCCGCAGGATCGGGTATGGTTTTTGAGGTTCTTAGGGTATCCTTTTTGCCCGGTCACTTTTGGTATTGTGATCCACGTTTAATCCTAAGAGTAGGTTCCACTATTATCATAGCCTGCGATAAACAAACGCATTTCCGGCTGTCGCTTCTTTACGAAGAGAAAACGGCAACCGCTGACACTAAGGTAGACAAGTATGAGCCACGCAAACGATTCAACCTTTTATTGTACTTTTTCATTAACTTACAATCCATTATATAGCTTAGATTAATGAGTCGTTTATCTTTATGACTGTCATCCTTTAATCCACGTTTCCACCTTCCTTAATTAATATTTACGAACAAAAACAATAATCAATGGAGTTATTTTCGGTCATCATCGTGGAGTGTTTTCATCCCTTGACACCGTGGAAAAAAAAAAGAAAATAAAAAAAAGAGTTGAAGTGTTTGTCAGTGGCAGAAGATATTTTACCAGTCTTAACGGAAATTGGAAAAAAAAGTAAAAGAAAAGTACCCAAATGTGCTGCTTTCGGTTTTACGACTTTTCCTGTTCTTTTCCAAAACCTGCACTATTTTAAACAGTGTTTCATGTATGTGCATATGCAGCTAGACAGATAGATGAATGTCACGCCCTAACTCGTTTATTCGTCTACTATCATCAGGCCGACTGTTGCCAGCAATTGGTCGCTTGTCAGTCGACTGTTGGTCGACAGGTTAGAGGCCTACATTCACCCTACATGCATTGCGCGGCAAAGAACAGTTTTCATTTGAGAAAAGTGTGCCCTGCAATTTTATGTGAGAGCGAGTTGAGTTGCATCAATGTTCCGCTATTCTTGTTGTTTAGCTTAGTAGTAAACACGAAGCCTGTGTACAGCCTTCCCCCCTCCCCTAAAAAAAAAATCGATATTTTTAGGGAAGTGGGACAGCTGTACACAGGCCAGTAAACACGCTTTTAGGTTTAAGTCATGTGACTGTTTTACCGTCAATTTTTACAGTGCGGCTACTGTTACCGGGGTACCCCGTCACCCAGACAAAGTTAACCAATCACAAAGCAGAACGGAAACAATAATTTTCAGCATTTTTTCCTTCAGCCAATGAAATGTCGAGTACAGCCAATGAAATTTCAACTTGTTCGTTCGCCACGAAAACACATCAATGCTAAATTTTGGCTGTATGGCGCTAGATTTTCAATTAACTTCGATTGCATCCCTTTTGAGCTTGAGTAGTTGTGACAGCACAAGTTGGAAAGTAAATATTTATCACGTGTACGACCCAAACTAATTTTTTAAGGTCACGAGTTGTATGAGTGCTCTGTTGAGTCTGATCTATCTAGACTGGAATGAGGGAAACCCCCTAACCCTATCATGTTTATAGCGCGTCCGCCATCAAAGAGCTCGGGGAACAAGGTATTATATAAGTATTCGTGATCACAGAGCAAAGTTGATTCAATATACTACAAGTGTGGAAGAAATAGTAAAATAATGCAAACAGTTAGAGGCGATTATTTTAGAATATTTATCATGTGTACGAGCCAAACTAATTCTGTGAGGTCACGAGTTGTATCAGTGCTCTGTTGACTGTGTTGAGTCTGATCTTTCTGAAATAGAGTGAGGGGAGCCCCCTAATTAAATATTTTGAATAATCATATTTTATGGCTGGCATGTCCGCCACAATGCTTCATGCATCATTTTTGAAGAGCTCGTGGAACAAGGTGATATAAAAGTATTCGTGATCACAGGACAAGGTTGATTCAAAATACCACAAGTGCAAAGGAAAGAGTCGAAAATAGTCAAAACAGAGGCGATTGTTTCAGAATATTTATCACGTGTCAGTAGCCAAATTTTAAATTCGTTGAGGTCACGAGTTGTATCAGTAATGGATAAGGGAAACCCCCTAATTAATTATTAATATACCTGAATTCGACTTCCTGTGCTCATGAAACGATAGGGTTAGTTCTACATAAATGCTCTGTCGATTCATAACTGACAAACCTTTCACCTACATGTTGTAATTGCTGTATACTTCTATCCATAGGTTACCGAGTGATCTAAATCATGGTTTTCCGTCTATTTAGCTGAGGTAGGTCTTCGATGTTACAAAGTCGAGCTGCTTGTTGTAACCTTTGTTGACACACTTGAAATTCAGATTTGCTTGCTCTTTTGGTTTTAAATATTCAAGTCACATAATTATGCTTTAATTAGTTAATGGATGGAATTGGTTTATAGTGTAGTCATTGTAAGCTCTTTCGACATAAACAACTCTTTGAACTATTGAGAGAACTGAATCGATAGATCTGGCATCGTTTACACGGACGCGGTTATTAATCAACACGGTTTCATGACCTCGAAACCGCATCGAAAACGACACGGTTTCGAAGTGTTTACACGAAATATATCCTACCGTTTTCCAAGTGTTTTCGAACGTGATTGTATAAAGCAAGAGCTGCACTCTGTGCGAGGTTCGTCATGTTTACTCTTCGCGATCCAGTCAATTTGTGGCAAAACACTTGACCGTTTTCAAATCGATGCGGTTTTGCCGTTTACACGACCGATGAAACCGTATCGTTTTGAAAACGCTCCACTTTTGAGAGCGTTTTCAAAACGATCCGGTTTCAGTTGTGTCTCGATCGGCGCCGTGTAAACGAAAGGCGTATAAACTGCATCGAAAGCGATGCGGTTACAATTGAAACCGCGTCCGTGTAAACAGTGCCAGAGTCGAAGATCTAGACCATGTACCGAGTGTCTGTCAAACATGTTCGAAAAAGATATTCATCAAATCATTCAAATAAGTAGATATATTTTCTAGTTATCTTATAAATAAATTGTTCGAACAAAGCAAAGTTGTCGCTAAGTAGGTTTTCTACTATGCCAGCCTGTGTACATCCGCCCCTATAATTATGTCTGTTCATGCCACTGTAAAATGTTTAGATGTGTTTTAATAAGTGAACTCAAGGTCATATTAATACTATCATTTTAAATGGGTAACCAGCTTAAGATGACATGCCTGTGCATTTTCCTGTCCTTTTAGTTAAACTAGGGGCCGTTCTAACTTTGTAAGACTAGAACCTTACGTAGTCTGTCCACAGACCTGTCTACTAAGAAATAAAAATAGAAACGGCTGCGGATAGACTAATCTTTATGGACTCACTTCTTTCATGAAAATCAGTCTCGATGTCATTTGTAGAATGCTGTGACGCCAAGAGGAAAATCCGAAGAGAGTGTATATAAAGGCCATAAAACAGGTATTCTAATCAATAGCTATGTGTTACGATGCAGGTTTATCCGTGTCTTCGCTCTGTCTTGAGTGCTGTGACTCGCATTTTGTTAAGTACTAACGATAATGAATCAATATTATGATTTTTTATTTGGATTAACTTGTGCATGTTACATGAAGGAATAATATCGACCTGTTTCTTTAATCTTGGCTTTTGATTCCCGCATTAGTTTTCGTGGTGAGCTGTTTGTAGCCTTATGCTCCAGTTAGAGGAACGAAGAGGATGAGTGAGTGAGTGAGCTGTTCAGAAAACGGCAACTAGTGACAGTGATTGTGATGCAAGTCACGCAACGATGAGCCCCCTTCCCGCCCCGGGGGATTCATGTTCCCTTGTTACCCCGAAAGAATTCCCTTATGTTCCCTTGTTCCTTAAGAGTATTTTGTCAATTTTTGTGATCCATATTCCCTAAAATATCAGAAACACAGCTTTTGTTCCCTTGTTCCCAGCTTTATCTTCCTTTTGTTCCCTTGTTCCCAGAAACGGCTGCGGATAGACTTGTTCCCTGAACTCCTGGGGGGGGGGGGGGGGGCTCAACGATGAATACTATTTCTCTGTCCTATTGTGCAAATGCAACGCAATTACTTTTAAATTAACGGAAATTTCCAAACGTTAATTTTTGGTTTTTCCGGGTTTGGGGACGGGAGAAATGAATGACCCTTTTCCAACAAGAGAGGTATATTCCGAGATTCCCATCTGCAATGTGAAACACAGAGTACAAAAAAGTCGTATTTTTTGCGAACGCGCATGATCCTGGAACAAACGATTTTAAAGTGGGCATCATGATCGACAGTGAGACTGAGAAAAGACGCGTTCATTTGTGAGGCTCGCGACGATCCACGTTTTGGCTCTTTGCACATTCCGAGAAACGATTTGAGAGGGAAAAAAAAGGGATTGTTTTGAAGTATATGTGCACCCCTCTTCTAATGAAGTCTTTCGTGTACCGAGTTTAGTTTAGTCAAGATTTTTACTTGAGAACGATTTGTTAGATTATTTTCACAAGACAATTTTATTTCATTTCAGGTCGTGTTTATGGTTTAAAGTTGAGCCGATCCAAGGCTGTTCAATTGAGGAAAAAATGGAGAATACCGGTAATCGCTCTTTCTTGAGCGTAACTGACGCATTAGGTAAATTTAAACTGGATACTTTCTGCACTTTGTTGTATTTGTACAGGAAGGATTAAAGGGAATAGAAGCAAAAGAAGTTCTGTTTGGAAATATTAACATTCTACGTACATGTGCAAAAATAAATAAAAGGGTTAAAAGGCACAACAGGATAGGGCTTAAAACCCCAAAATTGAAAAAAATCAGAATGAACAAAAAAAAAAGTTTTTAAAGACAAAGATAATTTCCGCGATATTTTCAGTTATGATAGAAGGTAAAGCCACATATCCTAAAGAAAATTTTATTTTTTTCGCATGATTTTCACCGTGGGCTGGCATTTACAACTAAAAAAGAATTATTGGAATCTACATGGCAGAAAAAAGTCTTAAAAAAAGTTCAAAGGGATTTATAGAAAATGTCTTTGAACTGATATTTTAGGCGAAAACTTACCAGTAAAGAAAGTATGATATGCTCAAATGCATGAGATCAGCGGGTGCATAACCGAATACCGTAAAATTCCGGGTGTAAGTATCCCCGCTTATAGCCCCCCCTCCCCCCTCGGTTATAGGCCCATCTACCTGAAAACAAAAAAATACATCCGATTATAACCCCCCCCCCCAGGATATAAGCCCCCCTGTGCCGGATGAGAGTACTGAAAAAAGCTAAATGTTTCTTTATTATGCGTTTTTAACTAAAATACGCATTTCGATCAACACTCCTATGGCCCGTTTCGGAACGTTTTTTATTTATTCTGCTTTTAATCCCTCCCGGATATAAGCCCCTCCGTTTTTAGCCCATCCAAAACCCCTTACGAAGTTGTATAAGCCCAGGGCTTATAACCGGAATTTTACAGTATGTAATAACTAATTAATTAATTAAAATACTTCCTTTCCTGATGTATTTCAGCCATGGACGAAGGTCAAGTCCCATCACCTTCTGATGAAACACTTGATTTTGATGATGACACTTTACGAGGTAAGAAAACAAACAGCTAACAATTTTGCAACGTTGTGATAATTTCAACGATGCGTTGATTGGTTGGTAAATTGCACGTTTCCTGAAAAACGAGAATTTGGCGCGGGAACGCTTACGAGGGTAGGATGTCCTGCTTACAGTTGTGGATCACAATGTGGTCAAAAAGAGGAGGCCTGGGTGAAGATGGTGGGGGAATTTTTCGGCCATGAAGTCATTCTCGTCCCCATAGTCCTTTCGTTTCTCTTAGCCGGCTTGGCACGAGAAAACGGAGGGCTCTGGGGACAGTAGTAATGTACTACACTCTGAGGCAAATTTGCCTTAGAGATGTAGTACATCACTACTTCTAGTGGTGGGCCCAAAATATGGGGATAAAAATGGATTCAAATATTGGAATCAAATATTAGAATCAAAACTGAAATTCAAACCCTAGAAAAACCAAGCCTGAAAACCAACCCTAACTCAACCCTTGGTTCAAAATAAAAAAAAACTTCTTATACTATTTTTAAAATCTCTGGATTACAGTGCGTTAATCTCGCTTTGTGTCTGATAATATCTCAGTTATCATGTAATATCTCAGTTATCATGTAATATCTCAATAAATTTAATAGGTTTTCAGTCATATCAGGCCAAATAATAAAATTTAAATGAATACCGAGCTTATCACAAATTTTAATAATTGCATCTTTCTTATTGGTGTTATTAATGCATTGTATTTCGAAAATATTCATCATTTTAATAAATTTTTGTTTTATACTTTCTGTTGTCATATATAAATAATATATATTATTTTTTTATGTATTTACAAACCATTTATAGAGTTTTATTAAACCCTATATATGAAAAAAAGCTTACATATATTAACAACAATATTACAAGAAAAAGAAGGCTATGAATATTAATTTGTTGTTTTTTGATAGAGAGAAATTTCCATTTTTGGAGTAATTCTTATACTTCTATCTCTATAATATATGTACAGATTATATTTTTATATGTGTTTTATTTTTTATTTGGGTGCGTTTAAATGACAATTGAATGATTGATTCTTAAATAATCTAATAAAAGTGATGTTTTTTGTACTTTTTCAAGATAATATGTTTGAACGTTCTTGAGATTTTTAAGCATATCTTTATATTTAAATATATCATCAAAACGGTTTTTTTCGATGCCTAGTTTTTTACAAATTTTAATTAAATTTATAATTTGATCTTCGTAATTTGATTCAGAGTCCCAATTCATTTCAATAATATTATACATTTGAGTTGCTTTTGCCCTAAAGTAAATATTTAATGTCATTATAATACTTATTATAGATTATTTTTTTAAACCTCTTATATCGCGTTTAAACAAACTTTGATAACCAGAAATAATATATTTTTGGTCACCTAAGTAACGAAAACAGCATATATATTAATACTGTGAGGGAATGAGTTTGGATCACTCATATTATATTCCCTTAATATTAGTTTAGATAAAATTTTTTCAAACTTTTTTTATAGCGCGTTCGAATGGGATTGTCTTAAATGGGTCCACTTGCTACCCAGACTGTACTCTTTTTTACATTGCTCACAAAACCATCGTGTATTTCGCATATAACGGGCTTTTGTGTACCTTATAGCTTTCATTTTGTCTTCTTTGGTAAACCATCTCTGGTATCGGCCATTAACAATATTATCATTCCAAAACATCAATTGTTATATATTAATAACACAATATATTAATTTCTTATATCATTAATAGTGCGTTTATATATGTTGTAGATCCTTCATTGGTATCCAACTATTAAAATCATCATTATATCCTTTCCATTTGACAAGAGCCTGTTTCTTTTTGTAGTCTCTACGGATCACTTTATCAATTCTGAATACATCCTGCTTTGCTTTCAACAGTTCAGGTTCATAAAAGCTACCTTTTATTTCTTCATCATTCAAATCTTTTATTTTGTATGTAATGGGATTAGTATGTTGGATCTTAGTAATTACGAACATTTCTTCACTCCAATTCGGTGTATAACCCTTATCGAAAACAATTCGTTTATACTTAGATATTCGGACCTTGTCACCAACCTTAAATTTTGGTTTAGCTGATAATGGCTCCATATCACCGTATAGGTTAAAGTAAACAGTTCCTTCATTCTTTTTCTTTGAAGCTTCTGTGGGTGTCATTTTGATAGAGCTATGTTTTGTATTATTATATTCTTTTACTATTTTTGGAAGTATTTTAAGATACTGTGTATTACCTTGAATAGTAAACTGTTTGTACATTTTATTTTTCAAAGTTCTATTAAATCTCTCAATAACAACAGCTTTACCTTCATTAAAAGTGGAATACATGTTAATATCATTTTGCTTTAGCCATTCCTTGAATGTTTTGTTATAAAATTCAGATCCCTTATCAACCCAGAGATATTCAGGTTTACGCTTGTCATTAATGATAATATTGTTGAAAGCGCTAGTTATTGATGCACCTTTCTTATCTTTCAATTGTATAGCCCAAGCGAATTTACTGAATACGTCAATTATAGTCAATAGATATTTATAACCTTTATTCCATTTTGAAAGTTTATCCATAAAAACTAAATCAGCAGACCATATGTCGTCAATTCCATTTGATATTACTCTTCTAGTTTTAAATTTTCGTCTGATTGGTTTATGTAACTCATCGGCTAATTGTTGAGACCAATCATTTTTACTCAACGCCGTTTTCCGTTTTTTGGCTTTTTAACACCAAGCCCTATTTTAGCCTTGGTTGCAATTACATTACGAGCGACAGTATGACCCCATTGACGTTGAGAATAAGGGGTAGAGTCGAGCTCTTGGATCATTTTTTGGTCAGCTTTATGCTTGCAACTTAGTTGTTTAGATTTTGCTTTATTTCCACAAACGCTGTATGCAATATCATGCCTCATCGCTATTTCATCCGTTCTGCCTGTCGGTTTTTGAAATATTTGAAGTATTTCACCTGTATTTGGATCATATTTCACTTGTTTTTCGAGAGGATTATAAGGACCCAAAAAGGCATAGCCATGGGGTACCCAGCCGGCTTTTGGTTTTGGCAATTTCCCAATCAATTTATGTATATCAAGAGCGCCTCCTTTAATAAATTTGCTTTTTTTCTTCCTGCATATTTGACAAACTGATTTTTCCATAAGCCGACCATTTTTAGCTTTTACCTTTTTAGAGTTTAATGATTTGGTTTGTTTTTTACATGATGGACAATACGATTGGCACATTATATATATATTGATTAGATATTTAATCGCAATAATGATTTATCCATTTTCCATTTTTATACTCACTGAAATTGCATTTTGGGTCGAGATTTTCATTTTTATATGCTCCAGCGGGCTTCCAAAAATTAGATGTCTGAATCCCGCTTTTTTTATTAAATATACCTTTAGCAAAGTCACCGCGCCAATATTTTTTAAATAGATCTTTATCAGCTCCCGTAACTGCCATGATAGCCGACGCCATGTCTTGAGCCTGTTGAAACACTGGAATTTTATCACCAATCTTTTTGTTAATGGTTTGTCCAACTCCTCCAACTCCTCGTCCTTTTTTCTCACTGACAAATTTGGTTTTAATGATTTTGCATTCTAAGCAAACGCAACGCAACATAAGTCTTCCGTTCTTTGATCTTACATATTGTTCAGAATTAGGTACGCAATTTGTTATTTTTCTTTGTTTCACACAATACGATTTCATATATAATATGATTACATATTTTTGAAATAATTGCTTATAAAACGTTCATTGTACATTGTGTCAGTCATTGATAATTGCATTAATATGTCATGATACTCTCTATCATAAACCAATGCTTGATGCAAGAAATAAATACAATAATAGCCACAAAGCACTGATTTGATATTCTGATATTGTGTGTTATTATACAAAACTTGTTTTATCCCATCTTTCTCAGCTCTCATTTTAAATTCATTTGGGTAGGGCATTCCGAAGCTATCAAAGTACCACAATATGTCTCTTTTAATACTAGGAACACAGGCAACCCAATGGCTACCAACACCTTCATAACTGTCTAAATTAATTATACACGGACTATGCTTTTTAGACATATGCTCGTCTCTACTGTATATCCCTGTGATATTAATTCCCAAATACTTACACCATCTCATGAGATCAATGTTACTTAGAGGTTTTTTGATGAATGTAGGCTTTCTTACTTTCTTTTTGGTTTCAAGATCTTTTTTTTGGAAGAACCAATCCTCCAGTTTTGAGAAACTTATTATATTCATCCCACGATCCAATTATTGGAGGACTCCTATAAGATAATACATCTTTCTTACTGGGTAGTTTGATTTTACCCCCGTTTTTTGATCTTTGTTTCCTAATGATTGGTGTTGTATAATAAGGGTATTCTATTTGCATACCTTTACCTCCTTGATCATTATGAGGGGGAGTGACTTGAATTCCTTTTCCAATCTTTCGCATTTTACTTATTTGTGTTTTAGATAAACTCAATGTAATGCCTTTACCCTCACTTTTTACTTTATTATGTCGTGTTATTTGTCTTTTTGTAAGGTATAACACAGTATTACCCTTCTTTTTGATCTGATGCTTATCAATCAATAAACTCACTTCACTTGAATTTTTGATTGCTCTGGCTAGTTTTTTTATTTGGCCTTCTGTTAAAGGGATATATGTTGAAATATATTTTGTGCTCATAGTCTTGTTCTATATATAATAGTGTTAGATTAAATATTACATAACAACAAGTTCATTACCAATTTTATCAATTACAATTCTTTCCTCATATAGAACTACAGCATAAATCATATAATTATCAGTTGCTTGTACATTCAATCGATAATGAAACAATAACTGTTTTGGATCATCAGTAACCGATTCCTTATGATTTCTTAAATCGAAATAGATAACAGGATATAATTCAGAATAATTTTGTAAATTTAACTGAGTACCTGTGTTGTAGTCATTTCTTCGAAAGGCATATTCGAGAACATCATTATATAATCTGGGTTTAAAATCGCAATCATATTCAAGTTCCGGAGTAAAATATGAATTTCCATATTGCAACCTACAAGTAGAAAGTTTACAAGCAGCATCACCTGCATTTATTTTGAATGTATCAAAGATGAATGGGTTTTCTAGTTCATTATTACTCTTGTTTCTCTGTAAATATACAAAAACATGTTTTGCATTTTTGACAGCTGGTGTAATTTGATATATCCCAGAAATAGCATTAGTTGGTGATGAATGTTTAATGAATTCTCTTAAATATGTCCATTTTGATGCTGTTAAGAAACTATTATTCACTAATTTTTGTCCTGCTGATGTAAAATTCAACCTTGGTAGCCACAACTGAAAATCTTGAATAACAAATCTGGTTTCATTACCCCCGACTCTGTATATGAATTCTCTGTCATCATTCAATGTAATATTCAGTTCGATTTGCATGGGAGGTAGCATTTTATCTCTTAGTTCTTCAAATAATGAAAACCTGTTCAGTGGAATCATTGCATGTACTTCTTTTGATTGAGAACATAATTCAGCCCGTTTAATTGCTCCTACTTTTGGAGCTGTTGTCATATCACCCGCTAATACTGCTCTATCGTCGAGATACCAATTGAAATTGGTAGCTACTGTACGGCTATAGTCATCTGAAAATTCAAGTAATCCTTTAAGGAAGCAAATCTTATGTAAATCGTTTCCATCGTACGCTTTTTTACCAGCTGATGTTATCATTATGTGATTAATTATACTAGTACTATCATTTATAGTTGACGTTAATACTGGTGTGGCTAAAACATTGGCGATAATATTTGCTCCATCTGCTTTTTTCTGAAGTTTATATTTCACGAGAAAGTATCCATTATACCAATCAAACCAAGAAGAACGATCAGTCATATTGAATATATAACCTGTTTTCTCCTGATATTGGCCATTTGCAGGTTGAATAATTGGCGTCGATAGATTAAATCTGAGATAATCTGTTTTTTCAACATTGTCTATGCTTCTAAAACTCATAATATATTAATAGTTTAGATAATTTACTTTAGTTGTGCTAATCGTTTCAAAATAAGATCCCCAGCTTTTTCACTTCTATTTAACACAGATTTTAAACTTTTCTTTTGGGTTTTGTTCATTGGTGATTTAATGATATCTTTTACCGTTGTTTTAAAAGATTGTCCGATTTTTGATAAATCATTAGTTATTAATCCTGATCCTTTATGACGATATTGATATAGACCCTTTTTAGGGTTATAAAATTTTGTCCATTCAAAAACTCGATTCATTTATATAATAAGCTTATATTATTTTACTTCTTTGATAACAATATGAAATGCCGTATCGATTTCATTAAGATCAATGGGTCGATTATAAGAATCTGTTATATATATTCGAATAGAATCAATGCTATTTTTATTAATTGGCGAAAATTTCAATCTTCTTGGTTCAAGAGTGAAAGGAAATGATCTACGAATTCCTTGTGCTATGATACTAAAACAAAATAATACATCTCTGGATTCATCTGTCAAGGATCTGTTAGTCAAATCGCAATGAATACATATCATATCAACGCTCCTTGTTAAATCAGGTATTTTGTCACTTATATTACTCCCCGAAGATAAAATTTTCTTTTTAAAACCCAGAATCAAATTAAAGTCTGATACAGATAGATCTAATTCATAATTTGGCTGTATGGTTATTATTGTTCTAAATAATGATAAATCAAACGTAACTGAAAATGGATAATCATCACCATCTTTACCAGTTGTATTTTTTAAAAAAGTATCAATGTCTGTATATGAATACATTCCATTAGGAAATTCAACATTTTTAAAACTTGTATCACTACCTGTTGTTTTTCGATATCTTATTTTATTGTTACCGAATGAAGCGGAAATATTAAAAAAACTGTACGTCATCGTTATAATCTCATCCAGTGCCATTTCATAATTTTTATTTGGGTCCAGAAAAATAGGCGGGTCAAGATAAATTGTAAAATCATGTGCTTTCTGGTTATAATTATTAGCTTGTCTTTTTGCTCTGAATGAACTGAGTATCAAATGTTTTTCCATTATATATTTAATTTAGATAAAATAGTTGTTATAAATTTTTTCATATAGACGCTTTGTAATTCTTTTCACTCTTAACAGTTCATCCAATATTGTAATACCTTGATTTCTTACTTCATTGGATGAATTCCCAGCGTTAATGCTTCCGCAAATTACATCCAGTTTTTCAATAAGTTTTTCAGGGTCTCTGTAATAAATAGCCTTATAATTATGGGCTAGACCACTACCTTCCCATTCATCGTCTTCTCTATCAGAATCAGGCGCTGTGTCCCTCCTCATACCCTCTATCTTATCAAATAATGATTTCTCTATAGTTGGTTTTTTCTTATATTTAGTTTTACGGGGGGTCTTTTTTAATTTTTTTGATTTTTCCTGTAAATCCGAAGCTGAGAAAGGAACCCGTTTGTATTCCATCCTTTGCTTTTTTTGTCTAGTCAGTAACAGCTGATCTTCAATTTTTCTAATTTTTTGTGTAAAATCTTCATCTATTTCCAACAGGTCATTATATGATTTTCCTTTGTATTTACCAGATTTGATCATATTTTTACCACTTTTCTTCAGTTTGCCTAATAAAACACTAACCTGACGCCTTTCTTCGGCTACAGATTCCCTTTGACGATCTAACTCCTTTTGATCAGCACTTGTATCCCATTTTTTTCTCTTCTGAGGCGGAGGCGGAGGCGGAGGCGGAGGCAGCTCATAATCGTCCATTTCATATTCATCCCCATCTTCAATTGGTGGTGGTTCGGGCATTTCATATTCATCCCCATCTTCAATTGGTGGCGGTGGCGGTGGCATTTCATCCTCATCCTCATCTTCTGTTTCACTTGGATATTCTGGAAGAGGGTCACGCTCTTTTAACCCTTTATTTTCCAACTTTTTAGTTGCTTCAATTTGTGTATCGAGACGAGATGTTACTGGTTTAAACATTTTTGTGAATTTGATTTGTCCTAATTCATCTGCCAATTTTGAAGACATTATTTGATTATTAATATTTTTGATTTGATTTTCAACTTCTTCTTTTTGTTCAGCAATTTTTTGCCAAGCTAATAGACTCATTTATATATATTAGTGTAGATTATTATCAGTCTTTCATCAGTCTTCCAGAAGTCTTTCACCAGTCTTCCAGAAGTCTTTCATTAGTCTTTCATCAGTCTTTCATTAGTCTTCCAGAAGTCTTTCATATTATATAATTAAATAATATAAATGAAGATACCAAATTTAGACAGAAAATCATCACATAAGCCTGAGAGAAAGTTATGCGATTTTATAAGCGAAGATTATAGAATGCTCGTAGCGGGCAGTAGCAATTGCGGTAAATCAAACCTAATGATGTTCATGTTGAGAAAACCGCTTGTCTTTTATGATAAAATATATATTTATACCCCTAATCAGCATCAAGATAAAATTCAAGATCTTATAAAGTTAATGCAGGAAATATCTGGTTTTGTAGGTTATGATGTGCTCGAAGTTGGTGGTGAAGATGATATAAAAAATACAAATGAGTATCAAGATGATAACAGAAAAGTTGTTATTTTTGACGATATGATGAATTCAAACAATAAAATTCAAGATAAAATAGCTAACCATTTTACTGATGGTCGACATCATAAGATTAGCCCTATATATCTGAGTCAAAGCTACTATGATGTTCCGCAAAAAATTCGGTTAAATTGCTCTCATATGATTCTATATCCACCCACGACAAAAAATAACCTCCAGATGATTGCTAGAGAAAATCTGATATCACCGAATTTGTTTGATAAACTCAAAAAATATGAGTTTTTATTTCTTGACAAACAAAAAAATACCGTAAAAAAGAATTTCGACGAATCTATATTATAATCTAATATATTAACATAGATGGGTTACATTAATGACGAAAATGATTTTATATCAACTAAATATTCTCAAAGTGCAAAACCTGCAATTGGTTTTAAATTGACTAGCCATGGTAACTATTATATGGACAAAAAGAAAATATTCGGGTTAAAGACACAAGATGACGTTGCAGTGGATGCTGATTATGATTCATATGCAAAAGACTTGGGTAGTGCTATTAATAAGAGATATCTTAATCAATTTTGTTTAAAAAAAAATAGAGATGAAACTACTTTTGATTGTGTTGGACTTTCACTTCAGAACACTGAAGCTTACTATGATGGGTTGTATAACGACTTATCAATACCGAATGTTGAATATGTAAAATTAGAAGACAATAAAGTCAAAACAGAACTAAACAACAAACTCACTGATAAAGCCGATCTTAGTACCAATAACGAACAAACGTTTAACAGCATAATAAATGTCCCGAATTTCGATCAAGGCTATAGCAATATGTCTAACGTAATGAATAAAGAATATATTGACTCCAGAGACGCGCTTAAAGTAGACAAATCGTACGCTGATGATACATATTTAACGAAGAAAACAGGTGCTATTTTATCCAGCAGTATTCAGAGTAAGGCTTCGAAGGTATATGTAGACAGTACTTTTCTAACTAAATCCGTTGGTAATGGCTTAGCTCAGAGCATACAAAATAGGCTCAATATTCACGGTAGTAACATGATGCAGGCAAATCTCCATATGGGTGGGTATAATATAACCCATCTAAAAAACCCAACCAATGATACAGACGCTGTTAATAAAGAATAATTTATGGAAAAATTCATCAATGATGGGCATAAAGCTTCAAATAGAAAAAACGAATTCAAATATGTCATGGAAAATTCTGATTCAAATCTTTCAGAAGAAAATGATATTGAGATAGGTGATTCAGTTGATTACCAAAATAGTCCTCATAGTATTAATAAAAAGTGTGTAAAAGCTAATCTTTTACTTGATAAATCTAAAGGATTTTATAGTTCAAGAATAGGTATAAATTTATACCCACTTTCCAATAATTCTTACACCGTTTGTATTGAGATTATTTTGGAAGACGCTGATATTGATACTTCAAGCATTGACCTTAATGCAACATCTTCCATTGAAACTATTCATAATCAAAAACCAAGAATTTATGACTCTGAACAATATGCCAGATTAATTTGTGATTTCACAAAATCTCAAAACATTGGAAACAATTATTTATTTGAAGATATTGTAATCAAGAAGAAAGCCGGTAGTGTATATTCTGACAAATTAAGCGTTTATTTTATCATTTATGGAATACAGGGAAGGCATCCAGATGTTTATTCAACAGTGTATGATAATCTTTTTGACGTTTCATTGTTTGGAAACATGGACATGAAAAATCTGAAAATAGTTAATCTTGGAGATGCTGAATATGATGGTGATGCTGTGAATTTTAAACAAATGAAAGAGAAAATAACAGCTGATTTAAATATGGTTGTGTTAACCTTACAACCGAAAAGTTATTATAATCAAGTGTTTGATTACTTTTTCGATTTATTAGATCCATCAAATTTCATCATGTCAGATAGCAACGGTGCTGTAGTATCTGGATTAAATGGTAATCTTGACTTTAATCCCACAAAATTGTTAGCAGATTTTGATCCAAAGAATGGTTTTTTTGGTGTTTTCGTAATAAATTTAAATGAAAATATCACTGAATCTAATGACTACACTATATATATATCATTCAAAAACAGCTATAAACTAGGTGATAATAAAAGAATTAAAATAGAATTAGGCAACGAGGGTAGCTTTCATTTCCCATGGATAAAAGTAGAGAATAATAAGTTAGCACTTGAATATGATTTAGATTCATATACAGAGCAAATCAGAGATGTTTATATAACTAAATTTTTAAACCTCTGGTATACTAAAATAGGGAATCAATTTAGAATCGCTGTTTGCAATAATGTTATGAGTATTGATCAAACATTTTCTGGGTTTAATATCAATACATCTACCATTAAAATTTCTTCAGATTACTTTGTACAAAGAATCGGTTTTAGTAACACAGCAATGTCAGTGAATAGTCGAGAGTATCACAAAGTCCAATTTTTAGATAAAACAATGGGTATATTCTTCGAATAAATTATCTAACTCACTATTATATGAAAACTGCAGATTTAATACATGAGATACTGAAAACTATTGAACGATTGATCCAAAATATCAGGAAATTATATAACAGATTTAAAAATAGAAATAAAACATAGTCTAACCATATAATATATATGCCGAAACAACGCAAAAATATATTCGAATGGAACCATATTAGTGACAAGTTAAATCAAGCGCAAATTCAAGAATTAAAAGAATACTACAGAGTATACCATAAGAAGTGTTGGTGTTATAAAAAAGCTACAAAAAGCTTTAGAAGGCTGAAATTAATAGGCAATTCGCTGGCTATTTTATTCGCTTCAGGAGGCATAGTATCGTCCATTTCAACTGGTGGTATCAGCCTGATTGCAATCAGCACGGGAGCTTTATTGATACAAGGCTGGCTTCAGCATCAGAATCTCGATTTAAAAATTCAAAATTGTATATATGCATCACAATCATATATGCATATACTTAACACACTAAAATTTATTTTACGAACGGGTGAATTCAACCTATCCAATATCCTAATAACGATGAAAAACACCGATGACTACATAAGTGATAACAGTCCAATAATCGATCGATATCTGCTTAAATACGATAAAAAATTCAATGTCTAATAATGTGCAATATCTCATCTTGTTTTAATGCTAAAATTTCAGCCCAATATCTATTATAAAATTGAAGCGTTTTTTTAGATTTTGGATCCTTTATGAACTCAAAAGGAAGACTAAACAGCATGAATATCCGTTTGACTAAAAATTTTAAACGAACCAACTTTTCAACCAAAACCAAAAAACGAACCAACTTTTCAACCAAAACCAAAAAACGAACCAACTTTTCAACCAAATGGTTAAATTATGGGCAAGAATGCTCGTGTTGCTATGTATTGTAACCATAATAGAATTTTCGAGCATTTTTAAATATTAATCATGTTACGCATCTGTTTTGATGACCTTGGATTGTTACCCATAGAACATTCAAGAAGCATTTTAAATATTAATAATGTCACTCACATCGGGGTACACACCTGATTTCCATATTTTATTTTTAGTATAAGAGCACAGTTTGATTTCGAGATTTGATTTCGAGATCTTATTTCTATTTAGATTCCAAGGTTAAAATTTTCGGCTTAAAGATATATTTTTTATATATAGTAAATATAATTATGGGACGAAAATATGATAAGAAATTTATTGGATAATCCGATTTATTTCGCCAAAATTTAATGACAAAATCTCATTCCAATACAATCGATAATATGCTAACGTTTTCTTGCTTTTGCTAATTTTGATAAATTCACAAGGTAAATTCATCATCAAAAAAAGCTGTTTAATTATGAATTTGGTTGATATAAGTCTTTTTCTACCTTTGTTTACAACAGGAATAGCGGATTTGATAATATCAAACACTTTATAAATCCGATTCCTTTGATCACAAGTCAATTGTACCCTATTTTCATAGCATATACTATTTAGCATATTTTCAATATGGTACTTTCGATGATATACTGATTTTCGCCATATTTTATGCATATTTTCATAAAAATCAATGTACTCACTGACATAATAATAACTATTAACCAAACCGCAATTTAGACAGACATTCATACCATTTATATTTTCTATATCCTTCTTACTACAGCATGGGTCAGCATTCTTATTACCTTCTATCAATAGTTGATCGCAGAAAGGGCATATAGATTCTTCCATATTCTTTAATTGATCGTGAATTTGTAAATTACAAGACATATACTAATATGTGAGATTTATTTTTATGCTACTACAACAAGGTGCCTTTATTCAAAAGTAACGACGCTGTTTACACAGTAGACCACAAATCATGTTCTTCCTGACAAATTTCACGAATAATTTTCATGTTTGAGTTAAAAGTACGAATAGGAACAGCACAATAACATAATTTCGGATATACTTCAAAAAGGTTATACAACGAAATTAAAAAATTAGTATGACTTGTAGAAAACCCACATGATTCCCGAACATGCTTAAACATTTGTGGTTCTAATGTTTGTTTAGCTTCCTTCAGTAGTAATCCTTGTCTTGAAGCAAATGATAGCATCTTCTTCTTACAATCGGTTATGGCTTTCGACAGTTTGTTAATGAGTTCAATAAGTTCATCTTCATTTATCGCACCTTCATAAACTAATCCTTCATATGATTTATCCAAAAACGTCTTGTCATTAAATTTCTTCAACAGTGTCTTTATCTTCTCTTTTTTCTCAATCTTCTTTGCCTCTTTTGTGGCTTGGGTATGCGTTGTTATATCTTCAATTTCTTTATAACATTTGTTTAGATTTCCTTTGATTTGAGGATATTTCTGAATAATCTGTTCAAAGGATTGACGAACATCTTTCAGCATTTGTTGTGAAGCCGACATCTTCAAAGATCAGTTGATTTTAAAAAACTGCTTACGCGTAATTCATCGAAAAACTCCCTTTTTAAAGACTGGTTGATTAAAAATACCCGCTGACGCGTAAGTCGAAAATATGAATGATTCCACTGTATGATGACCTTAAAAAGTAATGTTATGTTATCAAAAAAGTAAATATTTGAGTTGCTATGTTTTTGTCACCATAATAGAACTTTAAGGAAGCATTTGTGAAGCCGTCATCTTCAAAGATCAGTTGATTAAAAATACCTGCTGACGCGTAATTCATCAAAAAAACTCCCTTTTTAAAGACTGGTTGATCAAAAAAACCTGCTGACGCGTAAGTCGAAAAATCACGCCATCGAAAAACCCCCTAATAATTTCCGAGAATGCCTTCAAATGTAAACATTGTGGAACTCATTAATCATTTATAACTTATGGCTAAAACCGTAAACTGAATAATTATGTATTTAATGTTGATCCTTACGAGGCCTTCCACGTCGTCGTTTCTGGTCTTCAGGTATACACTCTAAACGTACATGATTTTTGTCTTCATTTGATATTTCAGATCTGCTGTTCAGGTCTGAAGATAGCATTTTAATAATACTAATATTAGCTTCAAGGATGCTCTGAATACACCACATTTTATTAATGAAGTCTATATCGTTCAAGCTTTGATCAGCTTCTGATATGTGTTTGATATTTAATGTTATATCACTCATTCTATATATATTAATAAAGAAAATAATTATCTGTTTATATCTATCACTTAAACGCACTATAAAAAACATATAAAGAATTATATATATAGTATATAATAAATGGGAAGGAACAAAATTTATACAACCGAAAAAGACCGATTAGAAGCTATTACTAGATCAAAAACGAAATACATGCTTAATAAGCCTTGGTATTGTGATATTTGTGAATATCACACTTGCCTTGCAGGAAAATGGAGTCATATGAGAACTAAAAAACACATCAAAAACACTATTTTCAAAGCTCTTGAAGACCAATACGACATAATACCCGCTGAAAACATATAAAGCAATATTATATAATCATATATTGTATAGCACAGTATATATGAATTGCTGTTTTCTGTTGCCCTTAGGTGACCAAAAATATATATTATTTCTGGTTATCTCTTCAAACGCACCAAAAAATCTCAAAAAATAATTTTACTATAAATGACTTAAAGGTTTGGTGATTTTATATAGTACATAAAAATGAACAAAAAAAATATCTCAACCAATATTAATATGGACGAATCTGATCTCAACAAGCTATCTAAAACCGACCTTATAAAACTCATTTTATCACTAAAAGCCAACCAGCCTAGGAAATACGAATCAAGGCAACCAATCCCAACTCCTCGTAAGAGTGTTAAACAGATGATTGATAATTATGAGGAAAATATCATTCAACCACCTCCTGAATTTATGGATGATTACAAGCCTATACCCATGCCTAGGACTATAAAACCAGCAAAACCACTCCCATTACCAAGGACTAAGATCTCAAATGAATTTAATTTCGATGACAGCATTTTTGATCAAACATCCAACGACCAACCTCTATTTAAAATAACTGAAATTAGTAATAAGGTAAATAAAAAATTCAATGCTTTCACTAACGAATTCAAAGTAAATGTTCGTAAAAATTTCATAGGCAATAAAAATGATGTTTTCAGTGTCTTTGAAAAAATGGTTGAGATGACAATAAAGAAAAGGCAGTTAAAAGGTAATGACAGATTCAGATACACACATGTACGTTAGGAGTAATGGCGCAAACCCGCAAACCGTGACAACTCACTCGGCTCGCCCAGGCTCGCCTCGCTCCTTGTCACACGGTTTGCGGGTTTGCGCTCATAACTCCTAACGTACATGTGTGTGTGCGGATCGCAAGCCGCTTTTTTATCCCTCTTGCGCCACAAGTAACAAAAAAAAGGCCTTTGACTGCTTTAACTTCCCGAAGCAGTTTCACTTGACCCCACTGTGTACCAGTCGTTGTTTGGTTGCATTATTACCTTATAAATACAAACTTTTAATTGACAAAAAGACTTGAGTTTGAAACTTTTTTATTTTTGAAAAAAAATCTAATTATGGCACGCAAAAAATCGAGAGCGGCATTGGCGCGCCAGAATTATTTTTCAATTGAACAAATGCTCTTATTGAGTAAACGAAGATGGGAAGAGGGAGAACTGGAGAAATTAACTTGAATGTAAAGAAAAACTTGAAAAGATCTCGTGGAAAAGCGTTTACAACCTACAAAAAAACTAAAGAAAATGAAAAACAAATAACAATCTTTTTAACAGACGAGCTGATTGAAAAATTAAAAAAACTTGACAGCAGTTATGTCGCAAACGTTTTAACAAGCTAAACAAGACTTGCACGCTCCTGTGAGTGCATAAATTATTGCAGCAACACAGAAAGTCACAACACAATGACTTTGATTGCGTGGGTGTATTGCTGTCAAGAAACGGAAAACCCCCTTGACGTAATCTATTTTTTTTTTTTCATCTTGAATATTTTTAGCCGGACAGAGTGAAAAATGACATCACTTATGTATTTTTAGATGGCAATGCGAGAAATAGAAAATACATCAGAGGAGTTTTTATAGGGCAGAGCTCAATTATAGAAATGCCGTCATAGGTGCATTTTTAGAATATAAACCGATAAATAGAAATGGCGTCAGGGGTGTATTTTTAAGCAAACACCATAACCAAATTTTGGAACCTAAAAGCCAAAAAATAATATTTTATAAGATAGATCAGATTCAATTGAACTGTTTCAACAACCAGAGAAGTGAAAAAAAAAATCCTGCGTAAAAATTATTTTTGCTTATACAGCACATACCAAATCGCACAATAGAAAGGCCATTCCAAATCGCATCTGACATTCCTGTTCGCAGTGATTTTTTTTTTTCACGAAAAAAAAATAAAATTTTAAAACGCTGAAAATCAATGGCGAATCGGCATGTTTGGTATGTGTGTGTGACGTACCGGAAGTCCAGAATATTCTGAAGCGACATGATTGTAAACAAGCCGATGTGTTAATCAAGCTTTAAACGGCTAAAGCAAAAAATTCGTGAATCAACTTGCAAAAGATCAGAAATTGAAAGAAAAGACTCCTGATTGAAACAGTAGTAGAGAGGGAATTTGACAAACACCAAGTTACAGAGTAACCGCTTTTTTCACAGCTGGTGTTTGTTATTGGCGATGAGTCATGATATTACAACGTCTAAAAATATCATTCGTGTAATCTCCCGACACCCACGCACAAAAATTTGCATGCCGCTGTGGGTCACGCAATTTCACGCTGTTCGCTACAGCTTTATTTTATTTTTTTGAACAGTCAGATTAAATCCAGCGTTCATTTTCTCAAATCTGATTTCGACTCGGCTGACAGACGTCTTTTTAATTTCTCCAGTTCTTGTTTTTTTATCTCATTTCTCAATTTCTCAATGTCCGGCTGTGGAGATGGCTTTTTTTGGCTTAAATTTTTTGAAAGGTGCCTGCGAACAGACTCTTTGAGAGCCATGTAACGAGAATATTCATCCAAAATAATTTGGAACTCTTTGTCATCAACTTTATTGTCAATGAGAGCGGCAGAAACAAGTCTATTGACTGTTTCACGTTTGGCAACAGCAAGCGAAGTAATTTCATTATTTTTCAAAATTTTTGGTTCAAGTTTTTTACTTGCTCCAGTGAAAGCGGCAGACAAAACGCCTGTAATGGCAGCACATGCAGCGAGAGGAACGCTTACCGGCAAACCAACGACCGTTACCGCGGTGCCAAGACTGGAAGCAGAGAGAACACTGGACAAACCACCCATTGAAATTGCGGAATAATGGAAAACAGACTTCACCTTTTTATACTTTTTCAAAACAGCTCGGTATTTAGCAACTTCTTTGTCAAAATCCGAACAAATTTGATTGATTTTTGTTAACCTAAAGTTTTCTGGTTGATTTGGCAAAGCTGGATACAGTGTTTGTTTTACGCTGTTTTCTTCGCTTACACCATAAGCAGGGGCACTCGGAAGAACATTAGCAGATGACATGGTCTCGTATACAATAAAAAAATATTAATTTAATTCTAATTCAAAATGCAGCGGAGCTCCAACAAAGTCAAACTTACTGCCAGTTTTGTCTTTGACGGTCAATGTGACACTGTTCACACTCTGAACAGCGTCGATTCGACGTGAATTATTGATAAAATTTTGAGGGTAATGAACCAAATCATAAGGTTTCCCGGTTATTGGTACACAAGCGAGAATGTCACTTGGCTTTCCATTATACAAGTTATTTTCTTTGGAAAGTAAATCGCAGTGAATGTAATAAAAGTCTGGTATAGTAAAATCTTCAATTCTTGCGTTAGAAGCATCAACAATTGTGTTCTTAAAAAGTTTAGAAAGATTTTTATCAAAAGAAAAGCTTTCAATACTTTTTGTTTTTGTTATTGAAAAGCCTCTTTTTAAATCATCCCTTTTTACTGTTAGCTTTTGTTGATCTTTGAACTTATTAGTCAGGTAAGTTGTAATTTCATCAAAATTGTAGTTGCCTGGGAAAAAAACAGCAACATTGTTGCTCACATTGTTTTGTTTAATGCTTATGGAGCCAATTTCTTCCAGATTACGCCAGCTGTTTTGTAACGAGCATGACAGCAGGCTGATAAACCTTGGTTTTTCAATTGGCTGGTCAAAGTAAACAGCTTCCCCGTTGGAACTCGCGTCGATTGTGAGCACAACCATCTTTATAATTATCTTTTGAAAAATAAATCTTTAATATAAAATGGCGCCGCCTATTCCGAGAGCTGATTCCAAAGAAAGAGATTTTATGAAGTGGATGAAAACCCCAGAAGCAACTAAAATTTCTGAAGCGGCAAAAGACAATGCGTGGAAACCTTTTCTTGCAAAATATCCAAACGCTGACCGAACAAAATTTGTTGCACAGGTTGAGTTCGCGTACAACCACACAGCAACGGCAGACATTTATTACAAGGCAGAGCAAGGCCATTTGATAAATGTTTTTGGCTCTGACAGCAAATATTGGAGCCCAGAGATGAAAAAAGCACTGGGGGTGAATCAAATTTCAGGCGGTTTTCCACAACAGCTGTCACCAAGTGGCGCAAAAGGCTCATCTTTGCCAATTCCCGCGGTTGGATTTCACGAAGCCGCACCGAGTTTGAAAAAAATATTTAACAGCAAAATAAACATCTACGTCACACCAGATCAATATTTCACAACGAAATTAAGAGAGATTTTTCAAAAAACAAAACTGAAGCATTCATCAGGAAAAGAGTCAAAAAGGTGGCTTGCTAGCCCAAATATTGGCTACTGGCCTCAACAACTTAACTTTGCTGTCTGGTGCGCGACAACAGACAGTGGGATAAGTCGTGAAATTTTTGATGAAGAACACTCAGCTCTCAGTTTGCCACCTGTTGTGCGTAATTTTTACCTCTTTCACGTTTATTTCACAATCAGGCGAATATTGTTTCAGATGGGTGGAATTCAGAGCGTAAGCGCCTTGCCTGGCGACCCAACGTTTAGCGAGTTCGACAACAAATACGATGTGGCTTCGTACAAAAGAATATGCGCTGAGTTCGGTGTCGACCCGTCAAGCGATTTTCGTTTCACAAGAGGCGCAAACCACGGACTTGGTGACGTTTATATCTGGTTTACTAACATTGGACCAAAAAATTCTGGAGCAAAATACCCAGATTACGATAAATTTTCGGACGAAGGGGGAGCTGCAAGCAAGGGTAACTTAATTCAATATATCGAGCCAGACGACGCTGCATATGCACAGGCAGACTGGTTTTGTCCTAACGCCGCAGAAGGGCTGACTCAGGCAGGTTTGTCGAGAGTAAACCAGTCGATAGAGGCTTTTGTCTACTGTATTCTGGGTTCGCAGGTCAACGTTCGAAGTAGCATACTTGGCACAGGCGGCCGCGCAAAGGAGGCTCAAAGTGAGTTCCTCGTGTTGGTTGAAGACGCTATAAGGCAACCAGATCTGGCAAAGTCAGTTCAAAGATACCAACTTTCTATCGATGAAGCGAAGGTTCGGCTTAACCTTGCTGTCTGCCCTGGTGCCTGGCTGATGCCGGGTAGTATGGTGATAAACACAGAAAGCGTTGTCGGCTACAACAATCAGCTGAAGCAGGCTGTAGCAGGAATGAAAATAGGATTGAATAATGATGTTAATAAATCAACAAAAAAAGCAGCTCTTAAACTGATGGCCGGAGGACCATCAAAGGTAAACCCACCAAACAGCCACCCTTCAAATCCTATACACAAGGAGTCACAAAGGGACACAAAAAAAACTACGGCACCAACGAGCACCGAAGGTGCTGAAGCTGAAAGCGCGCAAAGCGCTAAAGCTACAAAGGTCGAAGTCAATGATACACACGAAATAAACAAAGCAACTGTCGCTGTTGGTGCGGTTGGAGCTGCAGCTTTGCTCTACGCCCTTATGCGTTAACGTCTCTTCTTGATGTATCTTTCAACAAGAAAAGCAACCGCAGCAAGTATAAGCAGCCAGGTGTGCTCTGCAAGAAAGCTAATTACTTGACCAGCGGTTTTGAAAAGAAAGCTCACAATCGAGCCAATAAGACCGGGCAGAGCTGATGCCACCTTTGAGCCAACATCACTTAAGCCTTTCCCCAACGCTTTGCCGGTAGCCTTCAAAGAGTTTGTAATGGCACCAATTACAGCACCAATCGTGACACCAGCAGCAAGAAAGATTGCTGTTACTGTCACGCCATTTTTTTTGAAGATTTCTTTGATCCTCTCACGAAGTGGAAGCGCTCTTTCTCTTTCTGCAATCTGTGTTTGCAAACGTGCGAGCTCCTCGGTTCTTTCAGCAACTCTTTCTTCAGCAGCTTGTTTGTCAGTGGGGGATGTATTTTCATCCTGTATTACTGCTTGATCTTCATCGTTTTGTCGCTTCAGCTCGGCTTCTTGCTCTTTTAGATCATCCAACGCTCTTGTGTCGTTGAGCCTTTCTTGCAAAGTGTTTCTTTCTCTCTCTGTGGCAGCGAGGCTTGCCCTGAGTTGGTCGACCCGTGTTTGTTCTTTTGTCTTCTGCTTCGATTGTTTTTCAATGGCCACCACCTCTTTTTTCGCGTTGTCAAGATCCTTTTGATAATTTTTTTTCAGTTGCTGCAGTCTCCGTAGTTCTGAATCACTTTCAAGATTCGAACCGTGTTCTTGAGTAAGTGCTTCAATCTGAGCTTGAGTTCGCTCGATTTTGTTTCTCAGATCTTGCACTTCTAGGGCGGCTTTTTCTTTTTCCGATGCGAGTTTTTGGGCCTCTTGAAGTTGTTTTTCAGCTTCTCTTAATCTTTGGCGTTCAGCTTTTCTTAATGTTTGGCGTACATCTCTTATGCTCTCATTTTTTTGAGCAATAATATCTTCAGCTGACGGCCCAAGTTCATCTTTGAAGCTGTCTAAAAAGCTTTTCATGAAGCCTGACTCATTTTCTTTTAGAATCTTGTACTCGCCTTTTTTTGTTCCTACAGCAACAATTTTACCCTCATTTTTCCCTTTGCCTCTTCTGATTTTTATTTTTTCAAAGTTTGCTTTGGGAAATTTGCCTTTTATCATGTCTACTGCTTTTTTTAGTTTTTGTCGCAAATTACTTTCATTTTGAAGATCACTTATTGAAGGGGTTCTTTCAAGCAAAGGTGTTTCGTCGTAGGATGTTTCTGGCAGCCCGCTCTGTTCGTGCTGCATTGTTTGCATTTCATGTTGTTCACCCCCATGGTAGGGTGTGGATACCATCCCGGGCTGAAATGGTCGGGTTGTGTCGACCTCTTGTTCCTCTTCATCATCGTTATCACTGTTGTGGTCAAGATCTCGGTCCAAATCAGGGTCCTCGTATCCAAAATCACCACCACCTGTTGCCATCACGTAATTTATATATATTTTCAAATTAAACTTTTCAATTTAACAATAAAACCAATCGAGAGATGGCTGCTGTTCAAGAAAACCTTCGACCGGGACGCGTAGAGAAAACCCTCGGCGCACTGAAAGCCGAGCGAGCTGTAAAACGAATCACTTTTGACCGCACTGAAGCCAATCCAGAGGAAACGTTGTATGTTTCAGTGCCAAAGCTGAACGAAAACGAGGTCATTGTGCCTGGCTCGCTGGCGCTGCGCTTCAACATCGACTTGAGCGGAGGCCATGCCAACAACTTTCTGGTTGACAACGTCAGCCGAGCTCTGGTCGACAAGTTTGTTGTAAAGTACGAAGGCACCGTCGTGCAGGACACGGTTGGCTATGACATCTACAAAATATTTGAGGATTTTTTCCTTTCGCAGGAGGAGCGCGACGACAGGGTGCCAGAGGGCATTCAGAGCGAGGACCTCAACAAAATTCGCTCAAATGCTGGCGATAAGAAAACTTCAGGAGTCGACGCAGAAAAAAAGCTGAATGAGCTATATGGTAATAAATACCGCATCCGTCTGGATCACCAGATTTTAACTGACCACGGAGCATTTTATCCACAGGCACTATACAACGATCTTCTGTTCGAACTGAAGCTCGCGGCAGCCGAACATGTTGTAAGAGGCTCAGATGCAACAAAACTGAAATACAAGCTGACAAACATACAGCTAGAGTACGAAATGATAAGAAGCAAGGAAATTGCAGATGAGGCGTTCAGCGCTTACTCGGGCGGCAAAGAGTTCGCTTACGACCACATCCAGAGGGACAAAGTGGTGACTTTTGCAAAAGGCTCCGACACACGTCTGAATCTCAGGGTCAACCCGCAGAGGAGGTCCCTAAAAGGTATCTTGCTCCTATTTATTGAGCAATATGCCAAAGGTGCAAGGAGCTCAGAAAAGTACATTAACCCGGACCTTACAAAAGTAAGCGTCACTGTCAACGGCTCGCCAAACATGCTGTACAACAACGGCATCGAAGGAATGGACATTTGGGAAGAAGTTAAAAGATTCTTTATGAAAGAAAAAAAAACGCAGCACATGAACCTGCAAAAGTTTTATACCGAAGACAAGTTTGGCCTTCTGATTGATCTGCGTTCCATGGCTGACCACGAGATGCACGGAAGCGGCACGCGCCTTGTGAACACAAAGGATGGCGTACAGCTTGAGCTAGAGAGGAAAACAAGCGGCTCAGGTAATTTGAACTGCCACATTTACGTAATCAGCGACGCCCAAATGAATATAATTAACAGGCAGTTAGAATCTGTGCTTTATTAATATACGAACGAAGATGGATCCTTCCAACATACCCTTCAACGCTCTCATTGTGGGACCAACGAACTCAGGAAAAACAAGGTACGTGGTCAATCAGCTTTGTGGCCCTTTCCGCGGCAAGTTTGACTATATCGTGCTCATCTGCCCGACTTTCGCGCACAACAAGACTTATTATCGCTTTGCTGAGGAAGATCTTCGATTTTTTGTTTTCATTTGCGAGCAGCACGAGGTTGAATATTGGTTAAGTCTGGCAAGAATTCTTTTTGAGGGTACGAACACGCTTATAATCCTCGACGACTGCGCTGCTTCGAAAGATGTAAAAGGAAGAACAGGGGAGTTGGTGAATCTTGCTTTCTCTGCTCGCCACGCAGGCTTGAGCATATGGGTGCTGACTCAAAAAATGACAAGCATAACAGCCTCATTCCGCGAAAATGTTGCGGCAATCGTTTTCTTTTACACCCCCTCTGCCAAGACCACGAAGGCAATCTTTGAGGATTACTCTGGCGAACTTTCCCATGAAGATTACAAAGAAGTCATTTCAAAGCTAAAAAAAAATAAGTTTTCGCATCTTGTTATTTCTCATCGCCACCCTTACGGCACAGAATTTTTTTATTGAACATATTTTTTAGAGTAATAAATGGCTGACCCGTTTGCAACTTCCCATTCCGAGAGCGTGAACCACGCTGCAAGTGAACAAGAATTTGCTTCCGTAATGGAACTGCTAGGAGCTGAACCAGAAAGTACACAAAGCGCTATGGCAACCAAGCCCTTCGGGCTTGAGCCCTTTGGGCTCATTCAGGGCCCTGACATTCCTGCTTTGCGTGAACAGCTTGCAATCCTTGTTTCAACAGGAAAAGCCAAAGAAGCAATCGGTGTGCAGCTGACATACGAGCAGGTGAAGCGCTTGACAGATAAAGAAGTTGAAAAGTACTTCAAGAGATATGAGGCATACGTTGGGAATAAAACAACCGACAGCTTGATCGACAGCTTTATTTTTCTTGTAACTAAAGTCGTTGGTATGGCCGTAAATATCAAGGACGTCAATGATTATCAGAAGGAACTCAAAAACGACTACATCATCAGCAAAGAGCTGTCCACTTTGGCAGGCGGTCTGGCTTTGAAATGCGGCCGCTTTCTTGCCGTTGCAAATGCTGCGCTCATAACAACAAAGCACATTGATTTAAACGAAGCAACAAAGTCGCACACCAAAGGTGCTTCCAAAGATGCGGAGACACACACTACTGAAGATTTTTCTGAGAAATGCTAAGAAAATGCTAAGTAATTACTGAACAATGCTTAAAAATTGCTGACCAAAAAAGTTTGCTGAGCATTTTTCATTTAAATATTATTTTTTTCTCATTATATAATGGCTGAGCTCGAACAACGTGAATCACAAACTCCGATCGCTCAAGAAGAACAGAAACCAGTTACTTCAACAACTCCAGCAACAAAGCCTGCCAAAAATCCAAAGCGAGTGGCTGCTGGCAAGCTTGCAGCTGAAAAAACAAAACAGGCTCGTGAAGCACAGAAAAAAGCTGCGATTGATGCCCAGGCAATCATTGCAAAAGACAAAGAAAAGAAATCTGCCGCTGCGAAGCAAAAGGTAACTGCTCCCGAAGAGACACCCGAGGCTGCTTCCCGCGGTTTAAGCACAACCCAATGGATCTCTTTGCTTGGTTTGAGCGTTACAATTATTACAACTTATGTCAAACGCGAAGACATCAGAGCCTTTTTCAATAAAATAAGAAATGCTCCTGCTGACTCTCAAGTTACAACAGAGAAAAACGAAGGCACATTTTCGCAAAGTGTTGAAAACTCAGAAAGAGAGAGAGTGCCAAAGGCACCTGCGGCATCGAGAATCCCGCAACCAAAAAGAGGAATCCGTCCAATGGATTAAAAAGTTTCTTTTGAATATTTATTTTTCATTTATTATACCGACAATGTCCCTTGATTTTATTCTTGATGGCCTTGTTAAAGGTGCAGCTATGGCCGGCATTGCATTACTTTGGTTTGAATTTTCCAAAAAATGCGTTAAAACCGCTATTTTGTTGCAAAAGGATGAGGATACAATTTTTAAAAAAGGTAGAGAATTAGGTTACAATGAAGGTAAAAAAGTTGCAAACTTTGCTTCGCAAAACGGTGAAGAATAATATTCAATTCAATTGAATATTTTTTCTTATTTTATACTTAACTGTCATGTCCGACAACAAGCTCGTGAAAACACTCATGGATGCCGCCACCATTACAGGTCTAGCCGCCGGAATCGGCTGGGCTGCCAAAAAAGTTGTAAAAGAAAACTTCACATCCGACCCAAGCAGCAGTTTTATGAACTATGTAAAGTTCACAGCCGTCATGGCTGGCAGCGTTGCACTTAAACAGTATCTCGAGGACCAGAAAATTCTCCCCACCAATTAAAAAAATGTTAATAATATATTAACAAAGTTCAAAAATGGCAAGCATCGCTATTATGGCTGGCGGCGCTATCTTAAACGCTGCTGCTTTCATTGGCGGCAACTACCTTGCTCGTGCTTTGGGTGGCGGAGATGACGCCGCTTTGAAAGAAAAAGAAAGACACGACAAAGCTCTCGAGGCTTACCAGGCAGCTTACGCGAAGTACTCTCGCGACCGCACCAAGCTCCTCGACTGGATACAAACCAACGCGGAAATAAAAGAGCAGGCCAAACAGAACTTCACAAACACTGACTACGCTTTCAAACTCTACAACCAGGCACATCCTGACAAACAAATGATTCCTCCGAAAGAACCCAAGTTCTCTGATTTCTATCAGCCAAGTGAGCAGCAGAAACAAGGTGAACTTATGTTCGTTGGCGCTGGCGCGCTTGCACTTGGGTACGCTGCCTTTCGGTTTCTTTAAACGTTTCTTTTTTTCTTGTATACGCATGGATGCAAAGATCTCAAAAGTCTACTATAGCCCCCAGGGCTATTGGAAGGGAATTGCTGCGATAAAAAAATTAGCCGAGGCTGCCAAGGTTTCCGAAGATGCCGCAAAAAAGTGGCTAGTTAAGCAGGCCCTTTGGCAGATCTACCTTCCGGCACCACGATACGTTCCTCGCCCAAAATTCGATGTTTCTTCTCCAAACGCGGTCCACCAGGCGGACCTTCTTTTTCTGCCACACGACAAACTGCCGCGAGGGCGAAAAGTTTACAAATACGCGCTGACTGTTGTTGACGTTGCCAGCCGTTTCAAAGAGGCCGAGCCTTTGACCTCCAAAGATTCAACTGAGGTTGCAAAAGGTTTTCAGACAATTTACAGGCGAAGTGCACTAAAATGGCCACAAATGCTGCAAGTTGACCCTGGTCGCGAATTCATGGGCGCTGTTACCAAAGAAATGGAAAATCACAAAACCTATATTAGACGCGGGCGTGTTAATATCCACAGAGATCAAGCTATTGTTGAACGTTTTAATCAAACACTGGCAGGGCGCCTGTTTGGTTATCAGTACGGTGTCGAGATGAACCTGCCATCTGGCCAGCGGTCGACAGCGTGGGTAAAAAGGCTTCCCGAAGTTGTTACCGCTCTGAACAACGAAGTAACCAGTCTTACTGGCAAGAAACCTGCTGCTGCAATCAAAGAAAAGGCTGTTTCGTCAAAACCGTCCTCAAAATATACAAGACCTGTTGGCAAGAAAGAAAAAAAACTCCCCTCTCTCGTTAATGTGCGCTTTCTCTACCAACCTGGCGAGCTGGAAGGCGGCGTAAAAAGGGCAACAGATCCGATTTGGTCATTAAAAGTCTACAGCATTGAAAGGTCTGTTACTAAACCTAATCAGCCAGTTCTTTATTACTTGCACGATGGTCCAAAGCGCGGCTTCGTGCGTGAAGAATTGCTTGTTATTCCTCCAAATACACAGTTACCACCAAGCACTTAGTGCTTGAGCCCCTTGGGCTCAGAAAAGCTATAAACGTTCTGTTTCGCAAAACTTATACCCGTAAGCATTTGTATGTATCCCATCATCCGCTATCCATCGCTTTGAGTCAAAAGGCGACAGCGATTTTTTGTTTACAACTATAGAATGCATTTCGTGCGCATAGCTCCTTAGCATGTGCATTTCGTGAAAACTCTCTTTGTTTTGAAATAGTGTATTTTTAAAGTCTTCATGTTCAATCCGCTTCTCTATCACACACTTTTTTACACCCTTCGCTTTTTTGATATTTTTTTCGTCCACTTTTATCGTGTTACAGCATTTTGACACGCTTGCTTTCGGATGTTTCTTTTTTATTTTTTTGACCAATTCTTCGTCGTTTGCCATTATTGCCTGCATTTTTTTTCCTTCGCAGGTGCACTCTTTTATTTTCGCCTCAGGGAAGTCTTTCTTTATTTTTTCAATTTCATTTTTGCTTTCACCTTCCGTCATTATCGAGTACATTTTGGGCCTCAAACAAACACACTCTGATATGGGGGTTCCTGCGCATTCGTCTTTCATTTTTCCCAAGACCTTTTTGTTTTTGTTTGAATGCAGCGGATGCTCTTTTGGGTAGTCGCTTGTGTCGTACAAAGTTTTGTTTTGATAAATATCTTTGTAAATATCCTCTGTTTCTATCTCAAGCAAAAGACTGTCGGTGTCTGTGTAAAGCAACTCGCATTTTGGTCCATACTCCTTTTTCAGGTGGTTGTAATAGAAGTCATACATGCATATCTTACTTACATCGAGGATAGTCATTCCTGTGTAGACCGGCTTGTTGAGAAAAAGCCTGCTTTTGTGCATGTCTATTCCAACCAAATCGTTTGAAAACATTACATGCCTTGAATACAATGGGCTGGCAACCAGTTTTCTTATTTTGTATTTTTCGTCGCTCCGAACTATTTTTATGTCTACTCGGTTTCTCAAGTTTTCCATTGTTTTCCCGAAAACAGAGTTATTCATGAGCTTGTAAAAGTTCTTTTCAAAGACACTTTTTGCTTTTTTCCTAAATTCTGTGTTCATTCGGATATACGGCTCCATCCACGCCTCTTGTTCAAACTCCAAAACCCTGTGCACCTTTTTGAGCTTCATTCCTTGTTTCAGATAAAACTGCAGGTTTCTGTAATGCACGACGTAATTGGTTTTGTTTTCGAGAGTCAATACGAGCTTTTTGCTGTCTGGCAGTTTCAAATCAAGATCTTTTATTATTTTTTTCTGGTAAGGTGAAAACTTTTCTTCGTTTATTTTCTTTTTCTCTGGTGCTAATGGATAGCTGTTGTGGGCTCTGTGCAGTTTGGCGGGGTATTCAAGGTCTACCTCCAAAATCCATCCAGCTTTTGCTTGCTCCTTTTTTGTCATTATTTCTTTTTCTGTTGGCATTACCTTTTTCCATCTAAAACCGCTTTTCGGCAGTGGTTTGCTCATTGCCCAGCCGTAAAGGTTATTTGCATCAAGGTACGTTATGTATTTTTTGGGCTGGCTCGAGTCAAAACCCTCAACATATGGGTTGTTTGCCTTTGCGTATCTCTTGCTGACCATTGAAATTCCGCCTCTTATTCCCCTTTCCACAAAGCTATGCATTTCATAGTCAGTGAGTAGCTCAAGCTCCACGCGTGTCTTTTTCAAGAGCGCGTCCCAAGAAAGGCCTGGCGACGTGTAATAGTGGGCTGGGTCTAGGCCATACTTCTCAAGGCATAATTTTCTAAAGTTTTCAAAAACGTCGGCTAACAGAGTTACGTCTGTTTTAACATACAAATCGTGGTAGTCTCCAAGATTTCGGCAGCCAAAGGTTTTCCACACTTTTTGAGCGTGTGCATACTCTTCGTCTGTTATGTGCTCGTCGTTCAGCTTGCTGTAAAACTTCTCTTTTTCTGGCAAACTTGTTTCTCTAAATCTTTCCCAAGAGTCTATGTACTCGTAAGGGTAGATTCCCTTTTTGAAAAGAAGTTTGTAATTTTCTTTAGAAATAGATTTTGTTATTTCTAATGCCTCTTTTGGCATGCCTTTTACAAGTGAATCAAGGCTTCCTTGTAGAAAGTTTAAGCTGTCAATAAACCTTAAGCCGCCCAGTGAAAATGTGATGTATTTTTCCATGTTGTTTGCAACACATTTTACCTCTTTCTGGGCCTCTTTTGAAATCTTTGACATCGCCTGCATTAAATGGTGCGCGTCATAGCCCCTCAGGTTGTGAAATACAACTGGTATTTGGATCGTCTTTGGGTTTATTCGCATCAACAGATTGCACAAGTTGTGCGCTGCTCCTCGGTACTTCCCTGTTATGTGGCAATGGTCCTTTACCACATCTTTGTAGCTTGGCTGGATAAGCGGCTTGCGGCAAGCCAGGCAATTTTCTTGGTTTTTTGCGGCCTCTTTGTGTTCTTTTTTTGTCAACTTTTTCAGCTCATAGTGATGGGCCACCCTGCAAGCCAGGCAATTTTCTTGGTTTTTTGCGGCCTCTTTTTGTTCTTTTTTTGTCAACTTTTTCAGCTCACAGCTATGGTCCTCCTTAAGGTTTCTCGCCTCTTTTTCCTTTTTGTAATAACATTTTTTGTGCATCTGCCCAAAGTAATCAAGAGTTTTTTTCTTTTCATTCCCAATCCAAACCGGCAACGAGTCTAAAAAGTTTTGTTTCATCAACGGGTCTTCGCAAATGTGGCAAACGGTTGCATTTTTAAAGTTTTCCCAGTCTTTCCAAGTCATAACAATGGGGTTTTGCTTTGACAATTCATGCCTTATTTTTTGCTCTTCGATTAAAAGGCAGTTTAAAAACACTTCCATGGCGTTTTCTCCTCTGTAAACGAAGGGCTTTTCGTTTTTTCCGTCGCTCCTTACCACTGTGTAAGAGAATCCGCATGCCTCGTGCTGTTCTGTCTTTTCTGTGTAGCTTTTTTGCTTCAAGTCTTCCACTTTTTTACCAAGATCTTTTTGCTTTTGGCGGTCCTCTGTTGTTTCGCGTTTACATCGTTGCATAGGCCTTACTAATGCCTCACAGTCGGCGTAAATCACAAAAGGCACTTTCATTTGCTTGTGGTAGTTTTGAAAAGAAAGTGTGTTTTTCCCCTCTTCCGGCATCTCGATCCTTGTCGGCCTGCCATTAACTCCATTGCAATGTTTTTCGTGGTTCTCAAGCAAGTCTGCTCTTGAAAAACCTGTCAAGCACATCATGCAAAAGTGTTTTTTGTTGTGTGATTTGCTCTGATCGTAAAGCAGAGCGCTTACTCTTTTTACAAAACAGTAGTGCTGAATTAATCCTGACTCAATTAACATAAGACAAATACGAGGAATGCTTTTTTCTTTTTCGCTAATTCTGAGTGGAATCGCATGGCCATCTTTCCATCCAAAGACGTTTATTGCGAGGTGGCTGTTTTGCGCCTCAAGCTTGTCAATTTGCTTTACTGGCGTTGGAAAATCTATTCCATCGTAGTTTATGCCGTCGTCAACTGGGTATTTGCTTGTTCTTTGGGGATCTTTGCCGTTTTCAGGTGGAAATAAAGCAGATCTCAAAGCCCACTTAAGGCATTCGTTGTCCCTGTTTTGTACATTAATGATTGCTTTCTTTTTTGCCAATTTTGAAGGCAATCGCAAGTAAGTTCCACCTCGCAATGGCTGGTAACGCGCAACGTTGATGTACGCCTCAGTTATTCTTTCAATAACCCAGCCTGAGCCTCTTTCTGACCAAGACTCGATTTCTCCCTTTACTTTTTCAATAAAATTGTCAAAAATTGGTTTTATTTCGTCTTTTTTGTATCCTGTGAAAACGTGGGGTTCTCTTTCTTTGAAATAGTGTTCCATGTGTTGGGTAACACCGTCTCTTTGTATCGAAAATTTAACTTCCAGACCAAAGCTCGCTTTTAAGCTTTTTAAGTCATCAATTTCGCTTACTAAAAGATCATGAAACTTTTTTTTGTTTTTTCTTGCAAAAGTGTAAAGATCTTTGTTATTTCTGTCAGATTCCGGTATGGTCATTTTCCACACACGTAGCCATTCATTAAAATCTGTTTGGGTCAGTAAAAAAGTTAAATTTCTTTGTGGGTTTCTTTGAAATTCACGGATGTTTTCCTCCATCATAGCTTGCAAAACTTCTGACGAATATCTTGCGGCAGCCATCTGTTGTATATACCAAAGAAAAATATTTGTTCAATTGGGAAATAAATCTAGCGCACAGGTGGCGCACTATGTTGCTGCTGGCCGTTAGAGGTGCCGCCGAAAGCCTTTTTTGTAACTCGTGGCGCAAGAGGGATAAAAAAGCGGCTTGCGATCCGCACACACACATGTACGTTAGGAGTTATGGACGCAAACCCGCAAACCGTGTGACAAGGAGCGAGGCGAGCCTGGGCGAGCCGAGTGAGTTGTCACGCGCACACACACATGTACGTTAGGAGTTATGGGCGCAAACCCGCAAACCGTGTGACAAGGAGCGAGGCGAGCCTGGGCGAGCCGAGTGAGTTGTCACGGTTTGCGGGTTTGCGCCATAACTCCTAACGTACATGTGTGTCAGATTGATAATTTCAAATGATGAATTAGATCATCCAATCTCAACAAAAATGTTAAAAGTTTCTGATTTCAAGTTAAATCAACTTTCAGATGTAATCAATACGCTTGAGTACAAAACAATAGATTTAGAAAAATGTAAAATTATTGTTCAATCTGTTAAAATACCGGCTGGAAAAGGTCGGTTATATTTATCAAAACAAACAGTGAATAGAAAGCAATGTATTATCACAATAAAAAATAATGACACAATATGTTTAGCAAGGGCCATTGTAACAGCTTATGCTAATTTACACCCTGAGAATTACACCACAACTCAGTTGAAAGATGGTTTCAATAAAAGCCGAAAACTACAAGAAATTCAAGCCAAAGAACTTCATAATAATGCTAATGTTGAAATTAATGATTATGGAAATTCTTTAGAAGATGTAAACAGCTTTGCATCGTATTTAGATATTGAGATTAACATTATCGATTCTGAGCAGTTTAATGAAATCATATATACAGCTAATAATGGTAAAACAGACAAAATTTATTTATACAAAACACGGAATCATTTCGATGTCATAAAATCAATGACAGCGTTTTTAGATGCAGTATATTACTGCCATTCTTGTAAAAAAACTTATACGAAACGTGATAAACATAAATGTCCCCAAAAATGCCTATGTTGTTTTAAATATTTTCCAGATGGTAATAAATGTGATGGTAAAGACGTAACCTGCAATCACTGCAATCGTGTTTTCCATGGTAATAGTTGTTTTAAAAACCATACTAGTAACCGATCGAAAAAAGATGATGATTCAGTATGTAAATCCGTTGCAAAGTGTTTAAAATGCAATCAAATCATACTAAAACCATATATTAAAATACATAAATGTGGTTTCAAAAGATGTAAAAATTGTAATAAATATTGTGAAAACAAGCATGAATGTTTCATGAAAAAAATAAAATGTAAGGGAGGAAATTGTATCAAAGATAACAAAATCCCTTGCGGATTAAATAAAAGCATTCCTAAAAAAGATTATTGTTACCCATGCAAAACGTATAATGAAAATTATTTATTCTTTGATTTCGAATGTGAACAAAACACTGGACTACATGAAGTTAATTTAGCTATATGTCATGATTTCATTGGTAATGAAACAATCTTCAATGATATTAATAGTTTTTGTAATGGAATTCTCAATGAAAAATATAAAGGATATACACTTCTGGCTCACAATTCCAAAGGGTATGATTCCCATTTTATTCTTAAATGGTGTATTGATAATGGGTTCAAACCTTATTGTATTTACAATGGTGCAAAAATTATGATGATGGAAATTCCACAATTAAGAATCAAAATAATTGACAGCTTAAATTTTATTCAGCAACCCTTATCATCGTTTCCTAAAACTTTTGGTTTAAGCCAGCTTAAAAAAGGTTACTTTCCACATTATTTTAACAAACTGTGTAATCAAAACTATATTGGTAATATGCCTGCAAAAAAACATTATGGGTTTAATCAAATGAAAACACAAGATAGAGATAAATTTTTACAATGGTATAATGAGCGTGTTAATGAAAATTATGTTTTCGATTTCAAAAAAGAAATAATTGAATACTGTAGGTCAGATGTTGATATATTAAGAAGATGTATGTTAAAATTCAGGCAAGATTTCATGAATCAAGAAAATATCGATCCACTAAAATACATTACAATAGCCGGTGTTTGTATGGCTATTTATAGAGGGAATTATATGCCTAAAAATACCATAGCTGTGGTTGATAATGTTGTTCAAACAGAAAACCATAGTGCAGTTAGTATTGCATGGCTTGATTACATAAGTAATAAAAATAAAATTAAAATTCAACATGCCTTGGAAGGTGGTGAAAAAGTTATCAAATGCAACAATAACAAATTAAAAGTAGATGGTTTTTGTGCATCTACAAATACTATTTATGAATTTCAAGGCTGTTTCTGGCATGGCTGTCAAGATTGTTACAAGCCTGATGTAATCAATAATAAGAATCAATGTGATATGGGTACTTTGTATAATAAAACACAAGTTAAAAATAACAAAATAACAGATGCTGGTTACAATCTTATTGAGATGTGGGAATGTAAATTAAAAAAGGATAAAAGTTTTCAGAAATATTATAAAAATGATTGGAATAGAGAAGTGATTGGACCACTAAACCCGAGAGATGCTTTCTATGGCGGTCGGACCAATGCTACCAAATTATTGTACAAATTCAAAGAAGGCGAATGTGGTAAATACGTTGACTTTTGCTCCTTATATCCTACGGTTCAGTTCTACAAAAAATATCCCATTGGTCATCCTAAAAAGATAATATCACCAGAAAAATACGATACAAAATGGTATGGATTCATAAAATGTAAAATTTTAGCTCCAAGAGAATTATACCATGCTGTTCTACCTCAGAGAATCAAATGTGAGAAGGCTGAAAAGCTAATGTTCCCTCTGTGTATATCATGTGCTAAATCAAAACAACAAGAAAGATGCCAACATAGTGAAAATGAACGATCATTTATTGGTACATGGACAACCGATGAACTCAATAAAGCCATTGAAAAAGGTTATAATATCATAAAAATATATGAGGTATGGCATTTTGAAAATTCATCCGATGATCTATTCAAAAGTTATATAAAAAAATTCATGAAGCTCAAACTTGAATCAACAAAATATAATTTTAAAAATGACAAAGAAGAAATGATATTCAGAAATAAAGTCAAAACGAATTTAGACATTGAATTAGGTGAATTACATGAAAATTCAGGTTTACGAGCTATTGCAAAAATGTGCTTAAACTCACTTTGGGGTAAATTTGGACAACGAAATAACATGAATCAATGTAAATACGTAACTGATATAAATGAATTTTATCAAGTAGTTCTCGACGATACTATAGGTAATTTAAACATGAATTTCATAACTGATGAGATGGTACAGATGAGTTACACTTATAAGGATCAGTTTGTTGATAATTCCTATAATACAAATATCTATGTAGCCTGTTTCACGACTAGCAGTGCACGGTTAATGTTGTATGAAAAACTAGACTATTTAGATAAACAGGTATTATATTTTGATACAGATAGTATTGTGTATATTGAATCCCAGAATGGTAAGGTAATAGAAACAGGCGACATGCTAGGCGATTTAACAGATGAGTTAGACGGCGAATCTATAAATAATACATTCGTTTCAGGAGGACCAAAGAATTATAGTTTCATATATGGTAATAATAAGCAGAAATGCGTTATTAAAGGTTTCAGCCTTAACCACGAAAATTCCCAAATACTAAATCACACAAATATGATTAAAATTGTAAAAAACGAGATCAAAGAACTCACATTAGTAAATGAAAATAAAATAACCAGACAGAATAAACAAATTGTAAACAAATATGAAGAAAAGGTATACACCTTTAGATATGACAAGCGCGCAATAAAATACATATCGGAAAGATGTATAGAAACATATCCTTATGGATATTAAAGACAAACTCATATGTTTATCCTTGGTTATGATCCTAGGTTTTGATCTAAGGTTTGTTTAAACGCACTAAAATAAAAATTTTGAAAAAAGTATAAGAATTTTTTTGATAACCAAATCTAAAACCAACTTTGAAACCAATTTGAAAAAATAATACATTTAAGAAACAATTTTGACTAAAAAATGAAAGTTATGATTGGTTGACATACTAAACATAGGGCAGATGTTCAAGGTGTTTAAATATTAATAATGAGACAACTCAGCGGGGTATATACCTGATTTTCCATATTTTAAAAATAGTATAAGAAGTTTTTTTTTTATTTTGAACCAAGGGTTGAGTTAGGGTTGGTTTTCAGGCTTGGTTTTTCTAGGGTTTGAATTTCAGTTTTGATTCTAATATTTGATTCCAATATTTGAATCCATTTTTATCCCCATATTTTGGGCCCACCACTAGAAGTAGTGATGTACTACATCTCTAAGGCAAATTTGCCTCAGAGTGTAGTACATTACTACTGGGGACATTTTAAACTGGGGACTTCTGGGGACTTTAAAACTTTTTAACTTTTTTTAGCATTTTAGCGGTATCTTTTTTAAGTAGTAAGTTCTTATAGATAGATATATATTTTATACATACTCTCTTTTATTTTTAATTTATTTTATTTTACACAGGGCCCCCGTTGATACCAGTCCTGCGACTAAAGGGGTCACCAAGTAAAAATATCGATTATCAATTAATTCGAATTTTTCTGATTGGCTGTTTGGAACAAAGAATTCCTAAACGGAAGTCGAAAACGTAACGACTCTCTCATACATTCTTTTGAAACGTCATGACTGCATACATGAAGACCGGAAGTCCTAGAATCTGGGACTCGAAATCCTGTGTCCCCAGAGCCCTTCGTTTTCTCGTGCCAAGGCTCAGCCGGCTAAGAGAAACGAAAGAGCTATGGGGACGAGAATGCCATGCAGTCCCAACGATCAGAAAAATCTAACGGTTATTGTTTATAAGAGCCCGGGATTAAAGTAAGATGCAAACTCTTGTGCGCTTAAAATCTTATTTCTGTAACCACTTTGCAGCTCGGAGTGTGCCTACTGAAAATGTGCGTTTCCTATTTGTTAGTTACATAAAATTGTAGTGTCCCTCATAACTGGGGACAATACAACAAAATGACAAAAGTCTACAATCTAAAACTTCTTAAATTCCTCAAATATGTACGAATAAAGAAAATGTAATGATTTAAAATGCATGTAAATAAGAGTAGATAGCATGGACTGACTAAAAAGCCATTTTACGCTAGGTGCTGATCGTGTTAAATCGTTTTTCAAATTACGATAATTACCATATAAGCATTTCTTCTTTTTTAGCAATAGCGCAAGTGTACCTTGAAGATGGTAACACCAAATACAAGAAAAAAGAAGCTTACAATGCCATATACTTCTACACGGAAGGAATTCAAGTGAACTGCAAGGATGACAACCTGAATGCCAAACTGTACAGCAACAGGGCAACAGCTCATTTCCGTTTAGGTAAAAAAAAATTTTTTTGTAATTTCTTAATTCATTAGTCTCTATTTTAGGTTGTACATTCAGCCTTTGTTTTAACATCTTCCAAGGATAATCAAGCTGGGAGTTGTGAAACTGAGTTTTAATTTTCGTGATGGATACTAACATCTTCCAAGGATAATCAAGCTGGGAGTTGTGAAACTGAGTTTTAATTTTCGTGATGGATACTAACTATGGATGGATTTAGGACTCAAACTACTCTTGTAATTTTACTAGCCGGCCGTTTCTGTAAGACCTAAAGCTGCAGGACGCTTGAAAGTTTCTTTACCGATAAAACTCGCTCGAAGGCCTTCAATTGGACTCTGGCCGGAATCGCGTTCTGAAGAAACAAAATATGCTGAATTGTCAAAATCCTCGCAAACAGTAAACAAAGGACATAAGTAAGTTCTTCTTTGATTTGTATGCCGAAAAACATGGCCGACTGCAAAGCAAGGACGCGCAAGAACTGTCAGATTTGATAGGTTTGTAAAGCATCAGTAGTTTGAGTGCGGATACAAGTTATCTGACAAAAAATTGTCGCGACAAAATTTGTCCTTTAGTTTTGTCACGGACAATTCCAATTTTGTCTGCTAGTGGGAAAAATGACTTGAAAACCACATGGTGATATCTGATACGCATCTCATTCGGCCGACTTACCGTCGCGTTGTTGATTTAAGTCGCTTTGATTTTAATTGTGTTATGGTTACGACCTTTTACATGTAAAGATTTACTAACAGTACTTCAGAAAATACAAACGAGTATTTTTATTATTAGTTATAGTGATGGAAAGCATAAAAGGCATTGTGAGTGTGAATTTTGTGGAAGGAATTCAGTAGTTTTGCAAGCGGTTTTGCGCTACTAGTATCTCACGACACCATGATTCGCAGATAATTTTATTATCCCTAAGTACCGCTTTTCAGCACGAAGATAATACCACTGGTGGTTAAATTAATGTCAGTGACAGTTGTACAGAATGAAAACCCACCTTTCACCAGAGTGTTTTGAGCTATTTGTTATATTTTGTACAAAAATGACGCGCGGAGGCGAAGACATTTTTTTCACTGTCTTCGAGTTTTGTTTGGGATCAATTTATCAAGATTGATAAGCATTTTAAATCATAAGTTGGTCTTTCACCGTGTCTAGTTGTAACAAAAGTTTACTCCAGAAAGAAATCATTTGTCTGAATTTACTGCGCATACGTTTATATTTTCCACTCGCACAGTTGTGTTAAATGCCGTCAAAGAAACTGGAATTTGGGGGTGGGTGCGCGCTAAAGCCTTCGGGAGTCAAAGGGTTAATGCATCGCAAATCGCTTTCAATATTATTATTTCCCCTACTCATACTTCATGCAAAATAGTCGGTATCTCGAAGAGATCTTTGATTTTCTCTCTATCGTAAGAGTCAAGTTGTATTATCATTCAATGCATTTTTTACTCCCTTTTCATTGGCCGAGACCACACCACGTGATCTGCAAATAACTGCCTACAAATAATGATTTGCTCATGCGCATTTGTGTCTGACAGCGATTTTGCTGCAAATAATATTCTGCTCAGGCGTAGTTGTCTCCACTTCCGAGAAAAAAAGGCAAGTCGTTTTCCAAAGGTAGAAGAGCGGTTTAATTTGCCTACCACGGCCTAAAAAACAGCGAAAATACAAAGAAGGCAGTGGAAATTCCACATATATATTTCGGCAATAACTTTAAGAAAGATGAAAGAAAGAGAATTGTATGAAGACCAGCTCGTATCATCGAAAGCGAAGTTACGTTTTCGTCCGCATTAAGTGTTATTGTCAGAGAAAACCAGGCAATGCCAAAAGATGGGGGTCAGCCGATTTCCTTAATATTTTCAGCATTTGAAACCTATCAGATAACATTAAGATTGATCGCATTTAAATGCTTTTCTCCCTTTTCAATCCTGAGATTGACCACCCCCTAGTTTTTGGTACAGAAACTGCCAAAATTCCACATAAAAAAGGCCAACTTCTTGGTACTGGAAACACATCTTCCTTTTGCATTGAGTGCACAAAATTTTTTCTCATGGTAAATTAACTAGTTGTTGATGTTTTGCATGCTTAGAAACTAATTTTCAGCTGAACTGTAATTTTTACCATATTTTTTAAACTAGGTAGGTAGCTTGTGCCTTGCCACAGAGTGAATTTCGGGGGTTTTCAAATTTATTTTTTTCAAAAGTGCGGTGGTTTGTTTTTTGTTAAAAGCCATTTTATAACAGTCCATACCCTTCTTAATCAAAAACAATAATTTATTGATTGGTACAAGAAACTCCTTTTCCGCGAATTTAGTTCAAAAATGCCTCTGATCGCTCTTATGGCTATTTTCCCGCCAAAATTAAATCACACTAAAATATCACAAAACATCGAAAAAATTACATTTCAAAATGAAAAAAATGTATTTTAATTTATTTGAAAGAGTACAAACTTCAGCAAATGTGTTAGAAATTGATTTCCAAATAATTGTGTTAATTGAAGTTAATAGATACCGTAGGCCGTGCATAAATTCATTGTGTATTTCCCGCGAAAATTTAGTCATATTATGTAAGTATTGCTTTGATTTTCATACTATATCCAGATCAGTTTGGTTTGTCTGAAAAGCTAGAATATAAAACTAATATATAAGGCGGTCTTAGTAGTAATGATCCAAGGTATTAAAATAAGAAACCACACGACGTTATTTCTCCTGGTCGACACGGAACTTTTGTCAGTTTCAGTTTATGTTATCACGTTTCATTCGGGACTAACACTCTCATAAATATCATTCTGAATCGTTCGTTTGCTTCACAAGAATCACCTTGTAGTCTTCTCGGATATAGAACAACAATTATTCCGTTAGATGCTTGTAAACAAAACGTTACAGTTCACTTACTATTTCTTGCTTGGTGTGAGTGGCAAGCGAGGATGGCGATCTCGAAGTTCAGCAATCACTGAGATGGAGCTCACTTTATGCAGATCAAGGCACTTTGACTTATCCGCAAATAGAGTAGCAGGTATGACTATCTGTCCAAAACACTATAAGAGAAGTAACAGCCGACTGCATGCGACTGGCAACCTTGAAGAATTACCTGGTGTTATCATTACACAAGGATGAATGCTTAATGACCCACGCCGTGTTCGTTTGACCTCTGTAATGTAAGTATTACTGTCACGCTGGTTGTAATTGGAGCTCCACTCTTTTCAAGTTCGTCTCGAATTGTTCTCATCCAAAAAGAGACGCAAACATGCACACAAGATCCAAGTAAACATAGGTAGAAGTTTAGCTGAGCAATTTTTATTCTGGTATCTTTAGTAATAAGAAGCGATTTTTTTTCCTTTTACAATCACATTATCTGGCAATAGCACAACTGTCATCGTGACAATATTCTTGATGAATTGTGTGCAATTTATTTAATGTTCTCTCATTTGACCAACAAACGCACAAAAAAATCTCTGTTTTGGATCTATGTTGTCGAGGACTGTATTCTCGTTTTTATCACTTGGTTTCAATACACTTGTAAAGATCTGATCTTTACAACAAAAACAAAACACTGTCCCAACACCCATCTGAATTTGCACAGAAGCACAAAGTTCAGCAAATATTAGCCATGAAGTTCAAAAATCTGAGCTTTCATTTCCTATAATAAAATAACAATCATAGATCTTGGGGCACCAGTGGGGATAACGATAATGAGGACGTCGACGATATTGATGATGACTGCATTTTGACTGCAATGACTGTAATCAGGACATGCATGAAGAAAACAAATCCCAGTTCCTCCAGACAACCGTTGGTAACAACCGGGTTCCCCATTTTCCCATTAATTTCTCCAGTAAAGTCTCTCCTTTTTTATATTTTATCTTTCAGTCAGTTGTTTTTGTGAATTGTTGCACGAGCATTACAGGCTATTCAGCGCAGAGGACTGTAACATGGCAAGAGGCATTCAGCAGGCTGCATACTGCATCTTAATTCTAGCTAAACTGTGCATTTTTTTGTAGAAACGCAGTCGTGTTATATTGGAAATCCGCGAGAAGGATTGGTTCTCCCATTGTGTTCTATTCGCTGATAGAACATGATTGTGCCTTGGCTTAAAAGTACTTAAAATTGTAGGTTTTGGATAGCGATAGTCCACTGTTTGTTTTTAAATAAATAAAATTAATAAAATAAAATGTCTTTATTGCGCTTATTAAAATACATAACAAACGTTACATGTAAAAATCACTTAAATTATATTGAATTATTAAATAGCCAGATTATACTTAAACCTAAATCTATTAAAAAACTATTTTTAAAACGTTCTGTATTAATCCTTGGTAGTTGACTCGCTTGTGATCTTAGCCTCTTGGATGACTCTTTGACTTCCGGCAAAAGGCATACAATGGATGGTCAACATTGCTCTTGATCTTGGTGAACAATCTGCGGTCACGCTTTTCTAAAAGATCGTAAATATTAACTAACTTAGAAGTGTAACGTCGCTTGTAGCACCTTTTTAGAAGCATTGTATAGTGTTTAAATCAGCCTGGCTGGTTCCGTAGACTGGAAGTGCGTACGTAATCTTTGTCAGAACAATAGCCTTAAAGAGATGATCTATCTCTACCTGCGTGTATCCATCTTTTCTTAGTGATCTTAAAATGTACAGACACTTGTTAGCTTCTCCAAGTATTCTCTTAACATGAGATGAAAACTTACAGTCGTTTTGTAGTGTGACACCTAATAAAGTAAGACCGTCATTCTGTTCTATGCCACACAGAGCCGGGGAAAATTAGTTGTTACACCTTTTTTTAGCCATACAGAGTTCTTCGCATTTGCTTGTGTTACAGCACATTCCATTAACCTCCGTCCATTCAAAAAATACATTAAGTGCCTTTTGTGATTCATCTACACTGTTCTTACGCACAGTCACAAGGATAGAAGTGTCGTCTGCATTCTTAGTAAGATCACTATCGGGACAGTGCTGAGTGACGTCAAGATCGTTTAAGAACAGGTTAAACAAGTACGGGCCACTGACGCTTCCTTGAGTAGTACCGCGGTTGACATCCTTCCAATCGGAAACAGTGTTGTGACAGACCACTCTTTGTTTCCTATTCGACAAGAAGCTGACGTACCAGTTGACAATGAATGGGCATAGAGGACTCTGTGTTAGTTTCTCAATATTGTGTTAGTTTCTCAATATTGGATAGCGATAGTCGACTCGGCCGAGCCTCGTTGATTAATCTAACTCATAGAAAACTCGGGCTTTTAGTCTGATTGTTAAATATAAAACGGTAATACACAGTTTTGTAATGGCCACACCCAGCTCCTGGGAATCGAAGCAATTGATATACTAAAAAAAAACATATTTTTTAAACCCATGGGATAACTCTTTAAATATTCAACATTTGAACAAAAGGATCACTTGCTTACCCTTTTCGTTATGCTGGTTGGATGTTCGATATTTTGTTGTACAGAAAAAATGAATATATTTGTTAGACATACATTACAGTGTCACTGGTGTATACTCAAGTGTAAGCATTTCTTGATATTTTAAACTATTTAAAGACTGTGAGCGTTGCTGCCTTTACATGAGCTATCTATCGCCCCACGCGATTACTTATTTTGGTAGTTAAAAAGCCGGGCAACAAGCGGGCTAGGTATATTTCATTCGCACTATTTTTTCTTAGGGTTTCTATAGTACAAATGTTTTTAAAGTACAAATGAAATCTGCTTCAAGGTTATAGGCAAACCACGGCCACACAGAAATTTACCTTGTCTAATGCTTATTATTATTATTAAGGTACACAACACGAAACACAGTGGTTGTTCCCACTATCACGATCTTTCTCGGGTTTGACTAGGCGTTTGTGATACAAAAAGTAGAATTTTATATCTTAATTTAATTCACAGTATTTTTTAACTAGAAAGGAAACCACAGCTACTTAAATAAGTTTTCCCATAGTGGCAAATCATGAGCAAAAAAGAGCGCATCTTAAGCATACTATAATGGGTTAGCTAAACCCTCGCTTGGGTACTAATTCCGACCAAAAGTTTTGATAAAAAAACATAACACCGACAAATATTAAATTTTGTTTGTCTCTTTTATATATATTGGTAAAAAACTATGCCCATATTAATTGATGACCAATGTGCTTCCATGCAAATTCACACACGAGTTGGGAATTATTTCAGTTTTTTCCAATGAACAAAGCGAAAATGCAGTCCTCGACAAATTAATATCAAAACAGAGATGTTTTGTGTTTTTGGCCACGGCCGCACTTGGCGAGTTAACCGGATTACTTCCAATTAATCAATGAAAGTTAACTGGGTTATCAAAACTGTCTGATACGGCAGCGTATTTGAAGAGTTAACCGACCCTTGACTAAGTTAGTGGTTCCCATGGAAATTGATCAAAGAACAATGGATTTTTTAACCCGGTTAGGTTAATTCTAAACTACCTTTCTGGGTAGTTTTAGCCAGGTAAGCCGTTTCTTATCACATTCAACTTTTGTTTTACCTGTCAATCACTGCCGTGTGAGATGAGGGAAACAATTGTTTGGCTCAGTCAGGGCTGTCTTGGCATCTTCAGCAAGCTTCGCCATAACAGGCAAGTTTGCACTGTTCAATCACGCCTGTATTTGAAATGCCTCATTCCTCTCACTCCTCAGAGTGCGGCGAAAGTTTAACCTGTTCAACACTTACTTCTAAAAGTCAGAAGAGAACACCCTGGACAATTATAGGGGAAGAAAATGAAATAAATCTCAAAACCAGAAGAGAAATCGGGCATACGATAACTAACATGATCAAGAAAGCCAGCCATTTCACCTGTTTACAAGTAGCTTAATCGCGACGACACTTCAGTCTTGTCTGATCTTAATGCGGCCTCTAAAAAATTTTGACCGAGTTAGTTATCGTAACCATACTTTAACCGAGTTTAGTTTGAAATTTTTAACCGGGTTTCTAAAAGATTAACACAGTCAACTCTCTAAGTGCGGCCGCAGCCTTTATTGGTCACAAAACTACTTACATCGGGTGCGTCACGATGACACTAGCGTTATTTCAAAATTGCATAAGGAAAAAATACGCTTCCTATAACTTTAGATTATAGGTTAAAAATTACTCAGCTGAACTTTATTGTACTATATCCGAGAAGACTACAAGGTGATTCTTGTGAAGCAAACTAACACTTCATAATGGTCTTTAGAAGAGTGTTAGTCCCGAATGAACCGTGGTAACATAAACTGAAACTGACAAAAGTTCCGTGTCGACCAGGAGAAATAACGTCGTGTGGTTTCTTTTTTTAATACCTTGGATCATTACTACTAAGACCGCCTTATATATTAGTTTTATATTCTAGCTTTTCAGACAAACCAAACTGATCTGGATATAGTATGAAAATCAAAGCAATACTTACATAATATGACTAAATTTTCGCGGGAAATACACAATGAATTTATGCACGGCCTACGGTATCTATTAACTTCAATTAACACAATTATATGGAAATCAATTTCTAACACATTTGCTGAAGTTTGTACTCTTTCAAATAAATTAAAATACATTTTTTTCATTTTGAAATGTAATTTTTTCGATGTTTTGTGATATTTTAGTGTGATTTAATTTTGGCGGGAAAATAGCCATAAGAGCGATCAGAGGCATTTTTGAACTAAATTCGCGGAAAAGGAGTTTCTTGTGCCAATCAATAAATTATTGTTTTTGATTAAGAAGGGTATGGACTGTTATAAAATGGCTTTTAACAAAAAATAAACCACCGCACTTTTGAAAAAAATAAATTTGAAAACCCCCGAAATTCTCTCAGTGGCAAGGCACAAAGCTACCTACCTAGTTTAAAAAATATGGTAAAAATTACAGTTCAGCTGAAAAATTAGTTTCTAATCATGCAAAACATCGACAACTAGTTAATTTACCATGAGAAAAAATTTTGTGCACTTAATGCAAAAGGAAGATGTGTTTCCAGTACCAAGAAGTTGGCCTTTTTTATGTGGAATTTTGGCAGTTTCTGTGCCAAAAACTAGGGGGGGTGGTCAATCTCAGGATTGAAAAGGGAGAAAAGCATTTAAATGCTACCAATCTAAATCTCATCTGATAGGTTTTAAATGCTGAAAATATTAGGGAAATCGGTTGACCCCCATCTTTTGGCATTGCCTGGTTTTCTCTGACAATGACACTTAATTTAACAAAACGTTCCGAAAGGTACTTGTGCAAACAAATTCAGTAATAGTGATAGAATGATAATGAACTCGGTTTTCGCAAAATTCGTGCTTTGTCAGTGTCTCGCATATCAATTATTTGCCTCAGCCTAATTGATCTGCTCGCCACTGACAAATCACGATATTCTGCTCAACCTCGTCCACTAATTGTTAATTATAATGCTGTTGCTTAGTATAGGAATTATAATGCTGTTGCTTAGTATAGGATTGAGTAACCCCCCATTCAACAAGAGGCTATAACACTCTCCGCAGCCCAAACCCTATGTTTTCGAAGCAGCTTTTAACAAGGACAGGGTGAGGGGGTAGATGGGTGGAAAGAAGGAAAAGGAAAATTATTCGACAAAATGTCGTGATGATGACGTAATTATGATATCAGCAGCATCAGTAAGTTGATGTAATCTCATTCGAGATCACCCCTTATCATTTTAAAACTTTTCGACATTTTTGTCAACTTAACCAGTATTGACCTTCGCTTAAGTGTTATTGTCAGAGAAAACCGGGCAGGAGCAAAACATCGAGGTCGGTCATTTACCTTCATCTTTTCACAGTATAAAAGCTATCTGAAAAGATTAGCAACGGTGGCATTTGCAGCAGTAGACGTTCTTTTTTCTTCGAGATATGACTATACCTTAATTTTGGGCCCTCCAGCGGCCTGAAAAAACCGAAATTTCGGGCAACTTTGGGTGAGCCTACAGCACACTTCGTATGACTCCTCAAACTTCTTATATTTTTTCTATGACACTTATTCCCTCATAAATGGACTGAGCTATGTTAAACTTTCTGAGCTTAAATACTATGTTTTTTTACGCAGCTTTTATACTGTGAAAAGATGAAGGTAAATGACCGACCTCGATGTTTTGCTCCTGCCCGGTTTTCTCTGACAATAACACTTTAGCTGACCATTCAAAGTGTAAAGGTCACCGCACACGTATGGACAAGACGCAGGGACATGTCGCAGCAACATGTAGCAGCGACAAAATCATGTGTTGTTCACACTGAGGGGACATGAAGCAGGGATGTAGCGGGGACATGGAGCAGCAACAAAATCAAAATGAGTACACACAAGTAACTGTAGCGGGGACATACCCCAGGGACATGGCGCAGCGACACGTCCCCTCGTGTGTGCTGATTATTTTTGACAATTGCAACACGAATTCCTGCAACATTTTGTCCCTGCGAACACAGCTTCAAAGTTCGTGTTGCGCGTGCCAAAAAATAATCATCACACACGAGGGGACGTGTCGCTGCAACGTGGAACATGTCCCCGCTACAATTTTTTGCGTCTGTACACATTGTGAAAAGAAGAAAAGATCAAGCAAGAGGAATCCAATGGTCACTGTCGAAACACCTTGAAGACATCGATTTTGCAGATGATGTGGCATTATTGTCCCAACGGCACAACAACATGACACAAAAGCTCGAAAGCATGAGGGAAACAGCTGCAATGACTGGCTTAAAGATTAACGTCCAAAAGACGAAGAGCTTGAGAGTAAACCAGAGAAACAATACCAACTTTGACATCGGAGGAGACGAAATCCAAGACATCGAAAAGTTCACCTATCTTGGCAGCATTGTCTCTAGTGAGGGTGGAACAGACCAGGACATCGTAGCAAGGATCGGGAAGGCCACAACTGCATTTCATATCCTAAGACCAATATGGAGATCACGTGCAATCTTCGTGAAGACCAAACTTCGAATCTTCAATACCAATGTGAAGAGTGTTCTTCTGTATGCCTGTGAAACCTGGCGTGTCACCAAAGCCTCCAACAACAGGATACAGACCTTCGTCAACCGTTGTCTCCGGCATATCCTCCGAGTTCGATGGCAAGACAAAGTCAGAAATGAAGATCTATGGAAGAGAGCAGAACAACACCCTCTCCACCTGCAAGTCAGGAAAAGGAAATGGCGCTGGCTAGGCCATACGCTGAGAAAGCCATCTGCCAATGTCAGCAGGCATGCCCTTTGATGGACACCTCAGGGTAAAAGGAACCGAGGAAGGCCTAAAACAACATGGAGAAGATCAACTGAGGCTGAAGTACAACAAACTGGGATGAGTTGGAACCAACTGGAAAAAGTGGCCAAGGACAGGGGAAGATGGCGATCTCTGGTGGACGACCTATGTTCCACAGGAACTTAAGGGTTTAAGTCAAGTCATACATTGTGATTTTGTTGCTGCTACATGTCCCCGTTCCACGTCCCCTCAGTGTGAACAGCACATGATTTTGTCGCTGCGACTTGTCCCCACGTGTGCGGAGGCCTTAAGAACTGTACGAGGGAGAGTCGTCAACTTCCAATTGCTCTTCGACAACAGCTCCCCCCTTCTCCTTACTCTGTAGTACTCTTTAGACGTATTTGGGCGGGGGAATTAAGAGTGACAAAGACGAGAATGAAGTACCGCAACTATATAACTCAAACAGTAAAGGAGAAAATGCTGACAAGGCTCGATAACTCTAGAAGAAGATCTCGGTTTCCTCGCTCGACTACGCGCTCAACTGAGTGCTTTGTCACATGACAATGTTAATGAGTGCCATAAATCCACTACAACTAAAAAGGGTAGTCAGAAAGGTGTATAAAAGGTGCTCTTTGGATACCTTGACGACCGCATTAATTTTAATTACTTTTTGCTTTTTGGGGGCCGCTTCTTCTGTACTTGAAAATAATAAAAAGTTATTTCAATTATCTCTCCAGAGAATTACCGAGAAGCCCTAAATGATGCAACAGCTGCCGTCAAGTTGGAACCAACATTGATTAAAGCCATTGAAAAAGATAAGATCCTTGGCAGCCATCTTTGTTGACAGGAGTCAACCAGAAAAGTTTATATCTTCTCTGATTCACTTACAGAGTCCATCGATTCGTGAGAGAAAGACGAAAACCATCGTATCAGTCTGTCGTATCAAACAGAGATCGAACAAAGATCAACAAAGATCACCTTCTAGACTTTGAGCAGTTCAGTTTTTACTGACAGCAATTTGACCGTTCTCACAGTCCAAAACTGTCTGAAAATTCCCTTGGAAGCCACTATTTTTAAATGGCGTCACACAGAACACAGAAACTAAAGGAATTAAAACAAGGCGTTATTCACGAAAACCGAATTCTGACCTAAACACAATCAGCTATGTCATGTAAACCGAATCAAAATGCCGTCTTGAGGCTTTATGTAAAGGTTATATGTTATGCGCATTATGCTTGGTTTTCAAGTGACAGATCAAGTCAGGTTTTGAATGTTTTTGCTTTCGCAACATAGCAATGAATCTACTACTTATGGCCTAATGTTAAATATTTCATTGTAGGAGCAAGTGCTTGTGTTCAGCTACAGTGTTGTGAAGACGCCATAACCTGGTGTGATAAGGGATTAGCAGTATCCTTGACAACGTGCTTTAATGTTCTTTGCCATACGTAAAAAGGAACAATTCTAGTAAAAAGTAGAAAATGGTAAATCTGCAAAAAGCTGTACTCTCTCCCTCTCTTCTCTCTCTTATATGCCGCTTACAAATTCTAGAATATCATTGATAACCCTTGGGGTTATCCAACTTTGTTATGTGGTGAGTGTGGGAGGGGGTGGGGTGGGGTGATTGCAATGAACGAAAAACCTAGCAGGCACACGCGTTCATATAGCCATTGAAGAACGCAACGGCAAGAATTTTGATCATTTCGCTTTCAGTTATGCTCGGGCTTATGATTGCATCGCTAGCGAATATTTATTTTTATAAAAAAAACGTTGCTTACAGGACAAACGGAAACACTAACATCACCTTTCTTCTTTCTACGGAGCCATACCGAACCATTTCAATCAGCTATTCAGCGGTCTTCCTGTTACACTACCAGTTACATTACATTACCAGTTCTCTTCCAGAGAAAAAAAGCTATGGTGCAGCTACAATATAAAGTTATTAACCCATTTCATTGCTTTACATTTGTTTTCCCAGAATCTCATTCCGACCCCAAACCTTCTCGCCTGTTACGCTAGACAAGGCTAGGCTAGGGAGTATCATATGTTTTGACGGCTTGAAGCAATCACAAAACAGTAGGATGCCTCTCCATCCTATTACTGCATGCTAGTATCATTATACTTTCTTTTATTGCTTCACAGTCATTCTTTAGAAAGATTTGGATAGGGATGTAGGGCTTTTATTCTAAGGGGCTTCTAAAGTTATTTTTGTGACTACACTGGCAGGCCTATAAAGAGGTGGCTGATATGCCTTACTATACTATATATTTAAACTTAACTAACTCGTTGATCAATTTTGGAGACCACAATAAGATAAAATGGTTATTTCTCGAGTGTTTTCTGAAACAGAATTATAGAAAGAGCTTAATTACCAAACATTAAGGTCATTGCCCTGTATTGCATTGCGCATCCTTACTGCGCAGAATTTTATCCGTAATTAGCGCGCGCGCGCGCACACATCAACAAAATGGCGGCTTTTTTCTATGCGGCTTAGTCCGCAAGAGAAGTAAATTGTCACTTTCTCCTAAACGAGCCTGGTGATCTATCAATTTTTTCTCATATTTTGGGTGTAGCGATCAAATTCTTTCTGTAAAATGAAAACAGATCAATTCATGTGTTTGAAAAGTAAATTATCGCTAAAAAGTGAACTTTGCCAGGGATTATAAAGGAATTATATGGAATATACATGGTCTTCCTGCTCCTAAACGAATCTGGTGACCCCCCTTTTTTATTTCAAAATTTCAGTTTCCTTGACGTAATAAACCAGTAGGCGAAGTTTGGTTAAAAATCTATGTTCAGTTTTATTTCGGGGCAATGACCTTAAACGACTTATGATAAGTCTATTTTATACCGTTACACTGTGTTTATTCCAAATTATATCTTATGTGACTTGACCCTAAGCAGATTGACAAGAATAGTAAGACTTTACTATATTTATGGGCCAGGTGTGGTAGTGATCAAAACAAATCACAAGAAACAAAAGGACCGATAATAAAGAACAAGCTTGACACCCACAATGTTAAAGACGAGGTAAAGCAGTGCAACATTTTAAAAAACTTTTGCTCCCAAAGCCTCAAATGTACCATAAATTACAGCTCTGTAGGTGAAAACGGGATTGATGACCCGGGCCCCGGATTGTCAATTGTGCTAACTTTGCTAAACAAAAGTCAATTACTCCTTCGTTTCAATGGAATCACCACAACTAACTTCTTTTGAGAAAAATAGTACATTGATTTGGTAGGGCCCTCGAATTGTTTCCCAGCACAATACTTTTTGTTATTCTTGTGGACACGGAAGGAGACTTCGTCAATCAATTTTCACATCAATATACTGATTTAATGACCAAACATGCCTTGCGACACTAAGGATAATCGGAGTATTTATATACCACTTTCGGTAAATGTTCATGTTTCTGTTTGATAGGGAATTGCATCCTTTGTACTAAAATCTTCCAAAGACGTGAGAGATAACACTGAAGAAGGAACTTGGTATAGTGATGATGCGAACGCCCACGACAGTCTCGCAGATGTAAAATATATACAACAGTACCTCAAACTCGACTTTGACAATCTTAGCAACACTTATTACAGTCTGGGAGATTTCAAAAAAGCCATCGAGTACCATGAACGTCATCTAAAAATTGCCAAAGAAGTGGGAGACAGGGCTGGAGAAGGTAAATCGTATGGTAATCTTGGCAACGCTTATCGCAGTCTGGGAGATTTCAAAAAAGCCATCGAGTACCATGAACGTGATCTAAAAATTGCCAAAGAAGTGGGAGACAGGGCTGGAGAAGGTAAATCGTATTGTAATCTTGGCAACGCTTATTTCAGTCTGGGAGATTTCAAAAAAGCCATCGAGTACCATGAACGTCATCTAAAACTTGCCAAAGAAGTGGGAGACAGGGCTGGAGAAGGTAAATCGTATGGTAATCTTGGCAACGCTTATTACAGTCTGGGAGATTTCAAAAAAGCCATCGAGTACCATGAACGTCATCTAAAAATTGCCAAAGAAGTGGGAGACAGGGCTGGAGAAGGTAAATCGTATTGTAATCTTGGCAACGCTTATCGCAGTCTGGGAGATTTCAAAAAAGCCATCGAGTACCATGAACGTCATCTAAAAATTGCCAAAGAAGTGGGAGACAGGGCTGGAGAAGGTAAAACGTATGGTAATCTTGGCAACGCTTATGACAGTCTGGGAGATTTCAAAAAAGCCATCGAGTACCATGAACGCGATCTAAAAATTGCCAAAGAAGTGGGAGACAGGGCTGGAGAAGGTAAATCGTATTGTAATCTTGGCAACGCTTATGACAGTCTGGGAGATTACAAAAAAGCCATCGAGTACCATGAACGTCATCTAAAAATTGCCAAAGAAGTGGGAGACAGGGCTGGAGAAGGTAAATCGTATTGTAATCTTGGCAACGCTTATTACAGTCTGGGAGGTTTCAAAAAAGCCATCGAGTACCATGAACGTGATCTAAAAATTGCCAAAGAAGTGGGAGACAGGGCTGGAGAAGGTAAATCGTATTGTAATCTTGGCAACGCTTATTACAGTCTGGGAGATTTCAAAAAAGCCATCGAGTACCATGAACGTGATCTAAAAATTGCCAAAGAAGTGGGAGACAGGGCTGGAGCTGCTAGTTCGTTTCATAATCTTGGCCAGATCTTTGAACTAGAACGCTCACCACTCAAGGCCATTGATTGTTATTATTCAAGTGTAAGAATTTTCAACGATGTTAGGCACCGTCTACTGTCTAAAGATGAATGGAAAATTAGCTACCGCAATATGCATAATGTCACATACACTTGTTTATGGCAGCTACTTCTAAAACAAGGCAAAGTGGTCGAGGCTCTGTTTGCCGCTGAGCAAGGGCGTGCACAAGCTCTGCAAGATCTTATGAATTCGAAGTATGCAACTCAAACAATCCAGAAAACGGAAGAAATGAATTATGAGGCATTTAGTTGCCTCCCATCAAATACCGTCTTTATGGCAGCTGATAAAAGAGAAAACATTTTCTGGATTATCCAAAACGGAAAAAATGTTCAATTGAGAAGAAGAAAAATTGGCGATAATAGTTCGGAAGATGGGGCGACCACTGTTGCTGAGTCTTTAATTCACAATGCTCTTGCAAATATTGGTGTGAGAAGTGGCGTGAAATGCGAGGATCGTTCATTGGATAGGATGAGTGATGAAGATCTGTCAAATAAACGGTGTGATCAAACCATATCTCAACCGACGCACTTTGAGCCAAATCCTTTGAAAGCGTTATATGACGTCATCATTGCCCCTATCTCAGACCTGATTCATGGTAACGAACTTTTGCTTGTTCCCGAAGGATCATTGTGCTTGGCCCCGTATGCTGCATTCGTGGATTGTAATTTAAACTACTTGTGCGATGCTTTCAAAATCCGAGTGATTCCGTCCTTGAGTAGTTTGAAATTGATCGCAGATTCTTCACCTGATTACCACAGGAAGTCTGGGGCGCTGCTGGTAGGTGATCCGTGTTTAAAGGAAGTTCTTTATCAGGGGAGAAACCTGACACAGCTACCATGTGCAAAAGCGGAAGTGGAAATGATTGGGGAAATACTCCACACAACACCCCTGACTGGAATAGAGGCAACAAAAGATGACGTCTTAGGAAGACTCTCCTCAGTTGCTTTAGTACACATTGCAGCACACGGTCGTATGGAAACAGGAGAAATTGCCTTGGCGCCAAACACTTCACGAGCATCCCAGATTCCTGAAGAGGAAGACTTCCTTTTAACGATGAAGGATGTGTTGAACGTTCAACTGCGAGCAAGGCTGGTTGTGTTAAGTTGCTGTCATAGTGGGCGTGGCGAGATTAAGGCTGAGGGGGTGGTTGGTATTGCACGGGCTTTTTTGGGTGCCGGTGCTCGTTCTGTTCTTGTGTCCCTGTGGGCGATTGATGACGAGGCCACTCTGGAGTTCATGAAAAGTTTCTACTCATACCTAGCAGAAAAGAAAAAGTGCCAGTGAATCCCTGAATCTAGCCATGAAGTGTATGAGAGAATCTGACGAGTTTAGCGAAGTTAAGTACTGGGCACCATTTGTACTCATCGGTGATGACGTCACACTGGACTTGGATGAAAGCGATTAGACGTACTTAATTGTAAGTACATCCTTTTTTAAAAGTTGAGATGATATAATGGAAAAGAGATGATGTACTTGCACTTGTACAGCGTAGTTTGCAGTTTTCCACAATAGCAATATTTGAATATGCTATGGTTTTGTGGCCGCCGGGTTGGTGTTACTAGTAACTGCATTGAAGAATATCAAAGGTGACATTTTGGACCAATTAATTCTTCTGTGTACCCTATAAAAAGTCTCTTCTGACACTTTTTTGTCGTTAGTGCAAGCAAACGGTTTAATTTAAATTAATATGAGCAGTTAATTTTCGAATGAATTGTAGGGAATTTGTTAATGTTTTCTTCAGGGGCACGCTGAAAACTTAAAAAAAAACTTAAAATTGTTCTGATAAAAGTTTAATGTTGTTCTGATTGTTTTAATCACTTCTCCCTTTTGTCAGAGATATCGCGTCCTATGAGAAGTACTGTAAAGAAAGGTTTTGGAAATAGTTTTGACTGCAGTGTCAGGCTATGCATATTTATTGGCAAATATGTGCATGGAAGAATCATTGCAGTGTTTAAATTTTTGTGCAAGTTTTTCGGCTGATCTGTACATGTTTCTTGCATGTTTTTGTCCAAGCTGCACATTTAGTTAAACTTTAATTTTCACACCTTATTTTGGATCGAGTCTCTTTGAGTCCTTTTTAAAATGAACATTTTGTTTTTGCCTTTGATTCTAGGGTGCCGAATTTAGAAGCTGTATAGCGGGAAAACTGGAGCTCAGTCATGGATTGTGATCTAGATGTTGAATTGCAAACCTGATAGAAAAGTCCTATTGATTAATGATAAGACAACAGCCTGTACCTCCTCTAAAAACGGACTTAAATACTATAACTTACAGAGAAAATAACGAAAGTTGGTGGAGCTCCGTTTGTTGTCTTGGCTAATTTTTGTTTATGAATTTTAAACAAAGATGGATCTATGTATAATTTATACTTCGAAATACTTTTGGTTCGTTTGAGCGCAAATCCCTAACAGCTCGACAGTTTGTAACGTTCTTCTAATGTTGCATGGAATCATGTGTAACCGTGTAGAAGCTACTCTATATGATAATGTTACGTCAAAGCCAGGCGTTTTAATTTTATTCATAATGATTTCATTTGTTACACTTGGGACGTATTTAAGGGCAGTTTGGCAATGACTACCAAGTAGTTACAAATACGTTGTGAATTTTACTGCTCAATTATAATAGAAATAGCAATATTTTAGTAATTTTAAGCGATTAAAAAGCCAGGGCATTGTTTCAGGAATTGGATAACCCGTTGCACGAACCAGTTTTTTAAAGCCCTTTCTTTTCATTATGCCTGTTGTATTCAAAGCGTTTGGGATTTATTGACTACGCAAAAATTACACTATAATTAAATATAACCCTTGCGGGCTTTTACAATTAATCCCCGCTTATGATTAACTTAATTTATTAGCTATAGGTAAATAATTGGAATCACATGTTTCGCATATACAACATACAACCATGTATAGAAACAAGACTTTAAAATTGCTAAGTAGTCACTTTTATTGAGTAAATAGTAATAAATTAAATTAGTATTTGAGATAAGCGTATCGACATGTTCCATTTTAAAATATGGACAGTTTATAAAGGAAAGAATTATATCTTGCTTCTTGTTGAGTAAAATAATGCTATAATAAACTCAGTTATACATTTTGTTTAGATTGCTTGAATTTCTAGTAAACGAACCTATGCAAAAATCGTTGAAGAAATGTTGATGTTAGTTTGATGTCAAAGGTAATGGTAATAAAGATTTTTCGAGAACAGTATTCATGTTTCTTAAGTGTCTTTAATGGGACCCTGTTTGTATTCTTCTTCGGAAAGAAATTAGTTGGCATAAAATGATTTTTCTTTTGCGAGTGTAAGACTACGCAGATTTGTTACCAAGAAATTCTCGCTTTATTTATTTTCACTATCTGCCAAACACTTGTTTCTTCTCCGTCTTGTAACCTTGTGCATATTATCTGTAAGAACAGTCCAAACAATCTTTAAAAGAAAAAATCCCCTTGCCGTTATCATGAGGAAAGAGAGTTGCTTCAGAGTTTGAAGGTGGAGGGGGGATGGGAAGGGGGAGGAGGGGGGGGGGGGTGGGGGGTTTCTGAACCTCCCTTCATGTCCCTTTTACTCCCGGTTCCCGCCTATTTGTGCTATTTCTATTGCAAAATATTATAAACTTAATGACTGTTCCCGAGGGAAACAGTTAGTTTTGTTTCCTGAGAATCTTAATATTTCCCGAGGCGAAGCATAGGGACACGTTGACATTCCAGGGAAACAAAACTAACTCGTTTTTCGAGGGATCAGTCATAAGTGTTGTAGTACTACGAAGACTTGGAAAAATGGTGGTCGTCGGTCAACATTCGCGGGAAACATTGCACTATTTCCCTCTGACGTCAGAGTTTTCAATGTTGCGTGCTCAGAGACTTTTGGCGGGAAACAGATTTAATTGTTTGATTTCAAGTGACTCGAATTAGCCAATAAGAGCGTGCGCTGTTGGGGAAAAATTTCTAGTTATATAACAATTTCTAATGTTGCACAATTTTTCTCAATTTTTCCCGGTTCCGTCCACCTTGGGAAACCCGCTTGCCGCCCTCTCGTCTCCCGCCTCCCGCCGCCTATTCTACAAGATACTGTTTCGCGGGTTAAATTAAATCACTCTAGGTAGAATAGTCTTCGTTGCCAAAATTCATCAAATATACCATGTTTTGCTGACGAATAAGTAACGTTCTAACAACAACAGAAATATGCTGATAAAAATGAAATAATCCATATAAAACAGTCCATAGCAAAACTCTAAGCAAAAACATGGGCTCGAAACAGGGGAGGGGTTGGGGAAAAGGTAGGGACGAAGGGGAGTAAGTTATGTAGCCACGTGCCGCAGAATCGGGTATGGTTTTTGACGTTCTTAGGGTATGCTTTGGTATTGTGATCGACGTTTCATCCTAAGAGTAGGTTCCACTGTTAACATAGCCTGCGAACGCAGACGCATTTCCGGCTGTCGCAAAGAAAACACGGCAACCGCTGACAATAAGGTAGACACGTATGAGCCACCCAAACGCTTCAACCTTTTATTGTACTTTTTCATTAACTTACAATCTATTGTAAAGCTTAGATTAATGAGTCGTTCGTGTTTATGACTGTTATCCATGTTTTCACCTTCCTTAATTAGTATTTATGAACAATAACAATAATCAATGGAGTAATTTTCGGTCATCATCGTGGAGTGTTTTCATCCCTTGACACCTGGAAAAAAAGAAAAGAAAAGAAAAAAAGATTCGAGGTGTTCGTCAATGCAAGAACATTCTTTTACCAGTCTTGCCATCCTAAATGAACGAAAATTGGCAAAAAATTAAAAGAAAAAAGTACCCAAACGTACTACTTTAATTTCAGCTTTACGACTTGCTAGTTCTTCCTCAAAGCCTGGACTTTTTTAAACAGTGTTTCATGTATGTGAATATGCATCTAAACAGATAAGACGAATGTCACGCTCTAATTCTTTTTCTCGTCTACTATCATCAGGCCGACTGTTGGCGATCAATTGGTCGCTTGTCAGTCGACTGTTGGCCGAGAGTTTAACGGCCCACATTCACCCTAGATGCATTGCGCAAAAATTGTACCCGCTATTTTATGTAAGAGCGTGTTGAATTGCAGCCGTCCCCCTCCCCTCAAAAACTCTTATGGAGGGGAGTGGGACGGCTGTACACAGGCTAGTAAACACGTTTTTCGGTTTAATTGATTTTACTGTTTTACCATCGATTTTTACTACTAATTTTCCAGTTTGGAGTGTCTTGGGACAAAAGTTAGCTTTTCAAAACAAAAATAAACGGCCGACAAGCATATCGGTTGAAGGTGGGCCTTTAAGTTTAACAGGGCTGTTTTGTGCGGTTGCATTGGCTAATAATCTTTCAGGTGACGTTCTAGGTTCAGTTTAAGGGGTAAAACTTGAAGATCTCTGCATTCGATTGAATGTCGTAAAACCAAAGTAATACCTCTGGCCAATTGCAATGGAAACAAACAATCCAGTGAACCAATCAAAACTCGAAGCAAATACTTGCAGCCGACACTATGCGCTTGGTTTGACATTTGTTTGGTCGAGAAAGTAGTGGGAGTTTTTTTAAGCCCAAACAATCAAGCGCAAATTACTTTCGACAAGGAAGTAAAACCGCTAACGGGGCTTTGCTACGGATTTTAATTGATTTTTGAACAGCCAAAATATATATTTGTGTCGTAGCAAACCTTAAAATCATGGCCCAGTTTTATTAAGAACTGCCATATTAGAGTAATGAAACTGTTAACAAACGTCTTTGGCTGCGGATGGCTAGGATGGAAATGAAATGGATCATAGCTTGAAAAATTAAGGCTAAACTTTTCAAGTTGTTTCTGGGCATCTTTAAAAAATCGATACTTCCAGCCGTGTTTGATTTCTCTCCGAAAATTAAGGGACTGGTCAATAAGTATCAGGGGGGGTGGGCCGGAGCAATTGGAAAAGCGGTGGCTCGAAAATTTGTGACCCACCCCTTCCGTTTGGCTCAAAACTGACTAACCCACCCCTGACAGGGGGTTGAAAATTACATGACCCACCCCCTTTACTAAAAAAAATCAAGGGACCTATCATTTCTTTATCATCTGTTAGGGGTTGGTGATTTTTTATTTGACTTCAGCTTTTTAAGTGAAATTCCCTACATAGACATTTTCCCTGATGGACACTGCTGTTCCATGTACGTCTTTTTCCATTTCTTGACACACCAAAGAAGGATAAATTTATCACTTCTCATACTAGCCTTTTGTAAGTTTTCCACATATTTGTGTGTTTAGTCCATGGGGAAATTTAGACACAAACATATGCAAAAAACTGAATCCGTATATGATATTAATTCATAATCAATTATTGAAGAGTTCATATTTTTATACAGAAATTAATAACATAAAATACAACCACTGTCCATCATTCATATTTGCAAATTGTTTGAGAAAAGAGTTTACTGGTATTAAAAGGCCTAAAGCCCAGCGTGAATCTATGCAGGTTGAAGAGAGTCAGGTAAAACTGATGATATGATTACAAGCCATCTAGGGGGGTCAGGGGGCATGCTCCCCCGGGAAATTTTTATATTTGGGCCTTTTGAAATCGATAGAAATTCATTTAAAACTGCTTACAAGGAGAAATTAATCAATTTTATATACTGATGAATACAACTTTTCTTGGAACTATAACATTTAAAAGTTAGTGAATAAATAAGATGACCCACCCCCTACGTGTAGATCAAAATTACATAACCCACCCCTTTTCGAGGGCTCAAAAACTGATGACCCACCCCCTTTCTGCTCCGGCCCACCCCCCCCCCCCCCCTGTACTTATTGACCAGTCCCTAAGATTATATCCTCCTTTAGATGTTAAAAGATAATGTTTTTCATAGGTAAAGTTGCCTACCACTAATTTCAGAACAGTTTAGACCAAAAAATCTGCCAACTTCCCGTGATGTAGCTCCATCAAACAAAAATCAACAAGAACCTTACATTGAGTGATGTAGCCATACCTTACTCGCGC